>NC_081183.1:89962940-90127440 GCF_029867415.1 Vicia villosa | reverse complement strand
CACCTAGACTAGAAATTCTGGAGTCCGGGAGGTCGGTTATACATAGGGAAGTGTTTAAACACCCTACATATCTGTAGTACTCTACAGGAACCTTCTCTGTGTCATTTGTGTTTGTGTTTATTGCTAATGATTGGGAAAGTTTCTCCTTTGTATTAGGAGAGAGAATTAAATTGATTTTAAAAGACAGACAGACAGACAAACTGACTATTTTTGGTATTTTATTAGCTCGCTGAGATTCCTTGTGAACCTCATGCCTACATATCCCTAGTGGAAGTCAGAGCTTAATGTAGTTCGGGGAACTAACTAGGGAAATTAATTATTTTTGGTGCCTTGCTTGAAGCTCAAGGTTGAAGCTTGGAATTAAATCTCTGTTTACAGTAAAGAGACATGAAACTATCTCTTCAGAGAGGTATTTGTACTATTCTACCACAAACATTTAAAGGAGTGACAGAATAACTGAATTCATTTCATTCAAGAGGGGGACCTTACTTGTGTATGTGCAAGTATACCAGTCAAATGCCTCTTAAATGAAAGAAAGATGCTCATCCAAATTAGGGAAAGTTACCACATGTCTGGGTTTTACTGCCAGCTCATGCCTTTCAAAATCCTAAATGGGAGACTTGATTAAAATTGAAATGAAATGTTTGTTTGTTTGAATGTGGTAGAGTAGTAAAAATATCTCTCTATGGAGATAAGCTATGTATATCTACTGTATAAAAGATTTGACTTTTAGCTGGCTTGTATGAGGCCCAAGCTTGAGGCTTTTTGATTGATTAATTAATATTATTGACTCTGGGAGATGACTCCACTGGGAATTAATTACAGGGTATTTTTGTGTTCTGTACAAAGCCCAGAATTGAGGCTGACTCTACTTAGGGAGACTCTATTTGTGTGCCTTGTACAAAGCCCAAGGTTGTGGCTAACTGTTGAGGATAATTGAATGACTCTATTTTATGTGCCTTGTACAAAGCCCAAGGTTGTGGCTAACTCTAGCTAGGGGAAAACATTATTTTCTGCCTTGTACAAAGCCCAAGGTTGTGGCGGACTCTTAAATGAATTAAGTATGGATGACTATATGGGGAAAGATCCTAAGTGTTAGGAATCTTTGACACATGAAAAATATGGTTTATCTGCCTTGTACAAAGCCCAAGGTTGTGGCTACTGAGTGATGAAGGACTCACTGGGGAGACTCTATTATCTGCCTTGTACAATGCCCAAGGTTGAGGCTGACTCTTGACAGGGGAGTTTTATTGTTTGGGTGCCTTGTATGAAGCCCAAGGTTGAGGCTAACTGTTTTTGTTGGTTTTGACTCTACTGAGGAGGTTTTATTTATTAAAAGACTATTTTTCTTTGGAAGCTAACCCTTTCCAGGGATTTTGACTCAGCTGGTGAATTTGTCTGTTAAAAGACTGACTTTTATCATGTTTTTTGGAGGCTGACCCTTTCCAGGGGTTTTGACTCTTTTGGGGAAATTATCTCCTAAGAGAAATGAAATTATTTATTTTTGACATTCTTTTTATTAATTGACTTTGAAGGCTAACCCTTTCCAGGGGTTTTTTTATTAAAATGGAGGAATGTGTGGAAGCTAACCCTTTCCAGGGATTTTGACATTTTAGACAGATGTTGGAGGCTAACCCTTTCCAGGGGTTTTTGTTAATATGAATGGCAGAAAGATTATCTAGTGGAGACTTCTTGTTTAAAGCCCAAGATGAAGGCTGACTCAATGCTGAGGATGATCAAACATGGATCCTAGACTCTGCTAAGGAAGATTGATGAAGATAAGGGTGACAGAGACTGTCCATGTCTCTCATTCCAAAAAGTGTACTCAATGCAAAATTGAGACAAACTTAGCTTGTTTAAAGTCTGGTTTAAATTGGAAGAAACTCACCAGGGTAGGCTAAAAGGTGACTAAAGACCTGTTCCTATGTTTATAAGAAACCTGATGGGTCCTTGTATACAAGCTCAAGAGGAAGCTGGAAATGCTTTTAAGAAGCCTGTGGGTCCTTGTACAAAGCCCAAGAGGAGGCTAATCGAGGGTCCTTGTTATAGCACAAGAGAAAGCTTATGTAGTTTTGAACTTATTTTGGCTCTAAGCAAATGGGTAAGAGGTTTCACCGTGAATAATTCCTCTTTGGGTGGATGTGTCCTATATTTGGATTCTAAGGTTTTTACCAAGATGTTTCACCGGGAATAATTCATCTTGGGGGTTTGAACTACAGATCTCTAATTAGGAAAGAGCCTTCACCTGGAAGACATTCTCAATCCTAGGTCATATTCCTATAATATATATAGTTTAACTGTCCTAGGGTTTACACTCAAACGTAGTTCTAAACTAATATATATATGCACAGTTTATATTTGACAGTAATTTAAATAAAGACTATAAATTGAAAGCTTGTAAAGCCTAACCTGGATGGAGTGGAGGCCATTGAAGAAGTATGTACAGAGCCTCAACAGTATTTTTGTTGTTTTTGTTGATAACAGTTGAATGTATATGATAAACAGTTAATGGTTTTTGAAAACAGAAGAAGTGAAGATGGACAAAGGTCACATAGGTATCTGAAGAGTTTCACCGGGAATAATGCCCTTCAAATACCAGAAGAATGTTTTGAAAACAGAAAGAAGATTTTGGAAATACAGTTTTGAAAACAAGCTAAGAAGAGAAGGTTTTTGGGACTTACACTCTATTAGAGGCCCAGTACTTTGCAGTACTGGTGTAAAAGCAATTTAAAAAAATGATCTGGAATGATACAAGGTTTTGTTGTTTGAAAACCTTAATCATCCGTTTAATCGGAGACTGATAACAGCTTTGAAAATTAACAAAAGTCAACTTAATTAAAGTAAAAATAAAGATTTTTACTTAATTAAGACCTAAACAATTAGGGTTTTATCATAAAATTATTTACAAAGTGATTTAGGTTAAAACAAAGTGAAAAATATGTATTCAAGTATTTAAGAAAACACCTAAAACATACTATTTTAAACCTAATAAAAATACATGAAATAAATAATATTTTTATGATTTTTTTGATTATTCACAAAATAGATATGTTAAATAAGAAGTGTGTGAAAAATGAAGTGAAAATGATTTAATTTGATAGGTTAAATATTCATGTGAAGTTGTGAAGGAAATAAGTGTGAAAAGTGGTAAAAAATATAGAAATGTCTTCACCAAGGCTTGAACTCACGCCCTTTAGGTCACACACCCAAAACCAAACCACTGGGCCAGCGCGCGCATGGTGAAAGTAACTTGCACTCATTTGGTTATGTTTAAAACAAGTAGTAAATCATTGAAAAATAAAAGAATCAAAAAGTCTGGGGCGAGGGGGATTCGAACCCCAGACCTTGGGCACGCGCAACACACAAACACTCTCTACCACTGGGCTATCACGTTTTAGTCGTTAATGAAACAGGTATCAATCAAAATAAAATAAACTTAGACCTGAGTTTGAAAATTGCGCGCCACCACCATCTTCGTCTTCAACCTCAAGCTCTCAAATTTCAAATTTATGAACTTGCTCATTTCTCCACCATTTGCAAAGATGTAAAGACCAAACTTGCTCTAAATTTACTCACGATTCTAAATATGTAACTAACATGTACTTATATTAACTACATCTAACTAATTTACCAGAAATCGTGAAGAACCCTAAAACTTAAAAATCAAATTAAATGGCTATGCTGAAAGATAAATGAATGATGATAGAGGGTTTTCAATCCTCTGATGACGCTGAACAAGATAGAATCGAGCTTTATCACAAAGAGTGCTTAAATTAAAGAGGTGAGGTTCAGAAACTTACCTCTGAAACTGAAGGTCGTGAGGATGATTGAGAGCACCTGGGTTTGAATGAATGATCTCAATAGCTTCCCTGAGACTCAATGATGCTAACTGGATGTTTATTATAGCCTGAATCCTTCTGAATTGTTCTATGGACCTCCCTCGATTTGAGCTTCAAGTGAACATGGAGGGTGTTGAATTTAGAGTTACAGATGGGCTGCAGCCATCTGGTTAGCTTCACTATGACCTGAGGAGTGTGCCTGGATGATTGGCTTGGCTCAGAACCTCCTGAATTACTCCATGGACCTCCAACTGCAAATGCTCCAAAGTGAGAGCAACAATGGTGTTCCTCCACTTACAGAAGTGATCCAGGTGCTTGGATCACCTCAAATGACCTCCCTTGAGATGTTAGAATGCTCACTTCCCAAAGATAAGCTCTGGTTTGAAGAAATCGATTCTTCTTGCCAAAGAACTTTGAAAAACAATGAACAAAAGAAAAGAAAGAGAAAGCAAGTAATATGGTTGCTTTGGTGTGTTTTTGAATGAGGAATGCATCTGTATTTATAGGCAAATGGATCAGTATAGCTGCAGAGGAGTGAGCTTCCTTAGTGAAGTTGATTTGGTTTCTTAGCCATGAAGGAAATTTGCAAATATCTCTTATGCAATGATGAGAATTTTGATTCCATTTGATCAATCCCCTAGCCCTCGATTTTGCTTGATCTTAGGGGACAATTCTGAGCCAGAAATGAGCTCTAATTGGTTGGTGAGAAGATTCCTTGGGTGATTCATCAATTTGCCATAAATTCACAAATGTAATCATTACATAATCACATGTTCTTGTTTTTAGAATCTTCTTCAATTCTTATGGCATGGTGAAAATGAATGCATGGCATGTTTGCAGATGTATTATGGGTCATGTAGCATCTGTATTTGAGGTCATGTGCACAAAATTTCAAAGTTCCAAAATGATGCATGACCTATAATTTTACTTCATGAGGCCAACTTTGAACAAGCATAACTCTTAGCTCAAATTGAATTTTGAGAAGGTTGAACACAATTTGGAAAGCCCTAAACATCTACTTTAAATCATTAGTTTATGTCTTCTTCAGAATCCTTTGGGAGATTTGTGAAAAATGAGGCCAAAGTTGGAAGAAAACTAGGTTAAAACACTTAGAAAAATTTCTAAGTGTTTATGACCTAAACTTCAAAATTTCCAAAACTTCATAAATGGTTGATCTTTTGAAAAAAGTTCCCTTGTAAGATGTTGTTTTATTTGGCAAGATCTACAACTTTCATGTTGGAAGTTTTTTGAGTTGTGTAGGTGAAATTTTGAGATCTCACCATGCCTTCAAAAACCCTAATTCCCGACTTTTCGCTCCTTGATGAATTTCTTTGAATTTCTTTGGCCAAATGACTTTGACATCCATATATTGATGATATTGATCTTTGAAAGTCATTTTTTGACCAAAAACCTTAAAAGTCAATGATGATCCTTCACAGTTGACTTTTTCCTGACAAAGTGAATTTTTGGGCTTTTTGTGTAGAAATAAGATCTTCTCCCCAAATGGATGATATAAATGGATTATATGGAGGTAGTAGAGATCCTTGAATCATGTCTTGAGTTTTGGATTCATGCCCTGATCAGAAGTCAACTATCTTGGTGAATTAGGTCAAAACCCTAATTTGTCGACCATGTGAAAGTAATGACTGTAGACTTTGAATTGAAGTGTGATGTCCAGTAGACCTTGTAATATGAGTTATTTGAAGATGATTGATGTCTTTGAATGACCCTCTGAGGTTTTTTAGGGTTTCCCAAATGTGATCCCTGATTTCAGTCCTTGATAGGCTCAAAACCCTAGTCTGGTGACCTGAGTAAACCTGTACTCATATGACTGGATGTCTAATCAATCATGGATGATAAAAGTGAAGTTTTTGAGCCCCATGATTGTATTAGAGACTAGTCTTTGTATTGATTGATCCTTTGCCTGAGCTTTCTTGTCTTTGAGCATCCTCGATTAGGTACCAGATGGAGAAATGACTGCTCTGGGTACTTGTCTTGACCTGATGAGAAATCCTGAAGATATGTCATCTCAGGGGGGGTCAAAAATTAGGGTATGACAAAAATCATGATACGTTAAGATAAAAGCTATGAAAGAATTATTGATAGATTCAAGGGATATATATGTATACCTTGAAGGTTATCAAGGTCAAGATTGAGATCTGAAGCTTTGAGATCAGAAATAGCTGTGCCTGCATCGTCCTACAAATTCAAGGTAAAATATAAACTTAGCATTAAAAGTTAAGTATAATGAATTGTTAGAATCCAAGATTCGATACCTTGGTTGGGACATTATCCGGGCTCGAATTATGACTTTCGACAACAAGAGCTTTGCCAGTGGTCTTCAAAATTTGTTTGTCAGAGAGTACTTTGTCACTTGACGAGGTGGGCTTTGAAGTCCTAGATCCTCTTCCCTTAGCTGAAGAAATGGTGGCCTTCTGTCTTTTCTTCGCAGCTTGTCTGGTATGAGGAGGAGATCTATCCTCATCATATGAAGCGTTGGCAACACTAGTATTCGAAGGTTTCCGTTTCGGAGTTGGTGGGGGTTTAGAACTCTGAAAATATTTATAATGAGGAACTTGAGCAATGTTCAGAATAAAAGCACAAGTTAAAAGTGTGAGAGTATGTATCGTTGGTTTCTTGCCAGTGTTCACAGAGTCATCCCCACTTGCCTTGTTGCTTCTCGAAGCTTCAACATCCTTTTGTGCAGCAGCCTCCTTGATAATTTTCTTTCGACCTTGAGCTGTGAATAAAATAAAAGTTAGTATACAGACAAAGAGAGGGTTATAATTGAAAGATTATCCAAGCCCCAACCTTCAGGTATTGGAGTCAGAACACGAACGTGCTCGAGACTTATATGAAGATGTCCTTTGAAATTATCCAAGGTATGCTTAGTCGGAACCACTCGTTCAACGCGTTTTTTGGATTGTTCGCGAAGGATTTTAAGGACATTCCCACACACAAACCAGTCTGGAAAAGGAGGGCTTAAAGTCACACCAAAGTTAGCGCTAGGTAATGGAGGGAATTTTGGAGGATAAAGCTTGAAAGCCACTTCATAGCGTTGTTCAGGTCGAACATACATGGGCAATTTCAGCTTATCTAATTTATCGGAAAACTTTTCACGCAAAGTGACCGCAGCTTCACGAACGGTCCGACTAAGGTCATCAGGCCTGTAGATAGTTTCAAAGAACTTTTGAAAAGCTTGAATTTCTTTAATATGGGTTGAAGTACCTTTTTTGAAGTTCGCCTGCACAGCAGCAAAAGCTTCAGTTAGTTCTTGTGAAAGACTATCCGCGTCGAAGATTTGCTTGTTATAATATTCCGTCCACCACTGATGGAAATCTATGGTAGAATAGAAGGCAGGTTCGAAAGAAATAGGAGAAAGGGTCGTAATGCCAACGTATTTGGAGATCTTGGACTCATAATCTTCTTCATATGAGTGCATAGTATGCAAACACATGTGATTTCTCTTTTCGTACATGCATTTAGGCTTGAGCTGAACCAACCCAAATTGTCTCGATATAAGATTAGGCTGGTAACAGAGAAGACAACAGTGACTCTTTGGGGACCGTAGTCGATGGTACAATAGTTTAGGTGTCAAGAAAGCTTCCCAAATAACCATAAATTCAGCTTGTTGATCTGGAGAGGTTGCAGGAAATTTTCGTGTAAACGATTCGGGACCTACTTCTCTTTTCACGAACGGACCCATAGAAGGGCTGAACTGATAACATTTACCAAACATCATGATGTATGCTCGAAAGGTTTTGCGCAGTTTTCCTCCTTCTTCTAAAGGGGTTAGGTGAGCTAGCCTAGTTCCTTCAACGGTTCGGTTCCGAATTGCTGGGTCTCTTTCATCAACAATTCCTTTACTTGGAAGGAAAGCTTTGAAGGTGGCATTGAGCCATAGTGTCATACCCCAATTTTTGACCCTAAGATCATACGTCAATTGCATTCAATCATCAATCAAGAGCACCATTGTGAAGCTTTATCTTTGATACTGTGATTATCTTTGAGGGGAATTATCGAGCATTTATAGCCTTTTATTTGTTTATACTAACCAAAAATCAAAAAAATATATGTTTTGTCTCTTTTGTTTATATTTTACAGGTAAAAGATCGGGCAAAAATCAAAACAGTGCAAGAAAACAATTTTTGAAAATTTGAAGGTGGAAATCGATTTACCCCTGTGGGAAATCGATTTTCTGTGTGCAAAATTCAAAAAAATATAAGGAGGGAAGCTTGACATCATTTTGGCACCTTTTTATTTGATCATTTTATCAATTTTTCAGCTCATCAAAATTAACCCCTTCATTAAACCCACTTAAACCTCATTTTACCATTTTTTACCATTTAAATTCCACTTAAATACCAATTAACCACAAATTAATTACCAAACACAAAAAGACTATTTTGCCACTACTCTTGCTCCAATTCTATAAATAGAGACCTCTACTCTCTCATTTCTCAAGCTTTGAGAGCCAACAAACCCCTTGCAATTTCTCTCCTCATCCCTACCAAATTCACCAAAGCTCTTTGTTCTTTCATAAAGTTTGTGAGTCACACCTTGAACCTCACAAACTTTGAGCTAAGCCACCTTTCATTTCACTCTTTTTTCTTCAATTGTTGAGAGATCAAGATTTGTGTTGGTGATTATTGAAGTGGGTCTATGTTTTGTTCAAGAATTGGTAATTTTCATCATCCTTTTTCATCTACCATAATGTGATTCTTTGTTGCTTGTGTTCAATGCATCTTTGATGCTATAGTGGTCCTATTTGATGGAAAATTCGTGCTCTAATGGATATGTGATCATAAGGTGTTTGTATGTTTGCCTAACTCAAGTTTTATAGTTCATAATGCTGTTTTTTTGAAAACTGTGCGCAGGAAATCGATTTCCTACAGAGGGAAATCGATTTCCACTCTGTTTTTTGCGCCAGAATTGAACTCTGCACTCAGGAAATCGATTTCCTACAGAGGTAAATTGATTTCCAGTGTGGCAGAATGCTTTTTTTTGCCTTTTTTATGCTTGTTTTGGCTTCCTTCTTCCTCCACTTCATTAATATCATTGGATCTAGGATGTTGATAGGTTTGAAATGACCAAATCCATAATATTAGATGAATGATATTAATGATAGTGTGAGTTGATTATCTTTTGTGCATTTATTCTTCTTCCTCCATTTCATTAATATCATTGGATCTAGGATGCTGATAGGTTTGAAATGACCAAATCCATAATATTAGATGAATGATATTAATGATAGTGTGAGTTGATTATCTTTTATGATTTTATTCTTCTTCTCCTTTTTTCCTTTTGATCGATGAAAGTCTTAACACCTTGAGAATTCTTATGGATTCTTGGTAAAGACTAGATCATTACCTATTTTCTTTTCGTGCGGTATTGCTTTCGGAGAGTGATCTACATATCATTTCTCTCGCATGCATTAGCACATACAGTTTTGACCGGCCTCGTTGTAGGGTGATTTCTACATAAATCACTTGGCGATCTGCTTAACATAGCGCAATATTTCGTGTCCCGAATAAAAAGATCCAATATGGAAGAGAATTGTATGCGGTTGATTTATGACTTATGGAAGTTTATCGTGTAGTCGCTATGATTTTATCAAGCTTCTGATAAATTTCCATTGAATTTAAATCCGAGAACATCCTTCACTCACCATCGATCTTTATTACTAACTTTGGTAACATACTTGACAAGTTTCAAGATGGTTATCTTTAACATCTAACAACTAACTTTAATTTCCGCACTTTATTATACCGCTCTTTATATTTCTCGCTTTATCGCTTTATTTTATCATTTCATCATATTTACATTCCGCTATTTTTCCTTTGTCCATTTGGACGTTTATATTCCGCTATTTTCTCTTTGTCCATTTGGACATATGTTTATGTTTCCGCCATTTTCTCTTTGTCCACTTGGACCATACTTTACATTTATGCTAAAATACTAATAAACAACAAAAATCTAAAAAACACTTAAGGCTCTCTTTTGGACTATTGGTTACTATCCCTAGCATTTTGGAGATTCGGATTTATGGACTTAGTACCTCTGGACCCTTATGATATTGTTACTCTGCTGTTATTCTGTCTGTCTGGCATTGGATTGTTGTCTGTTTATGTGTGTAGGTATTTCCTTGAAATCCCTTGATGGTTAATTCCAAGGCATTGATATAAG
Organism: Vicia villosa; assembly: GCF_029867415.1. NCBI lineage: Eukaryota > Viridiplantae > Streptophyta > Magnoliopsida > Fabales > Fabaceae > Vicia > Vicia villosa. The sequence goes on along the minus strand of NC_081183.1, from coordinate 90,117,415 downwards.
GATTTTACCCGAAAACAGCCGTTACTCTGCCCGATTTTCGTCAGAATTTTAATGTGCTTAATGCAAAGTGGTGCTAAGATAATAAATTCATCTGGATCCCCAAGTGATAATGTTGGTTTAGTATTGATATTCCAAAGGATGGCAAATCTACCTTGACTCACAATGTCAAGTGTTGGCTTCTTATTTCGGTTAGACCGTTTCTTTCCTTAGCTTTTATTTTACGCAATAGGATAGCCTCTTCATCTCCTCCCCTTCTTAAATTTTCAAAATCTTCTCCCTTTTTCAAAAACCTTCTTATGTTTGCAATCTTTTTTAAACCTTTTCTTTTAAAATATCTTTTGCCCTTAGTGGCTTTTCTTCAAAAGTTTAGACACTATTAATCGTCGAAACGAGTGGTTATACCCCACGATTTTGAAATTGATTGATATAATGAGATCTTTTCCGCGTGAGATAGCTAGTGGCATACTCGTTGATTTTATCCGAGTTGGAGCCCTTCTTTCATTTGCGATGCAAAGAACTCGTTTGTTCTCACGCTCAAGATCAATGGCTGAGTATTTCTCTCCGACGACGATAAAGTGTTTATTCGTTTTTTAAAATGTTTTCCCTTTAGGCGGAACTACATTAGCTCTGACTTCTCCATTGCACCGAGGAGGTATGTAGGCACAAAGCTTAACGCTTTGCCGAGCTTATTTTAAAAATAAAACAAACCGTTTTTTAGCACACACGACACAGATTTTCAAAAAGGTTCCTGTGGAGTACCACAGATATGAGGGGTGCTTAAAACCTTCCCCTTGTATAAACAACACCCGTACCTAAGATCTCTTCTTTTTGTTTTAAAATCAAACTTTGGGTTTTATTCGTTCTTTTCCCTTTTCCTTTGGAAACAATAAAGCGCGGTGGCGACTTTCACTGAAATATTGAGTCGAGTCAATTCCATGGCTTCGGTCTCAGATTTTCCCTGCTACAGAAAAATGGCGACTTCACTGGGGATCCAGATTTTAAGTGTGTTAAGCCTATTTTTGTTTATCTGTGTTTTTTATCTGTATATATTATTGTGTGCTTTGTTTGTTTATTTTCTTTTTCTTTTTGGTGCTCGATGGTTCCTCTGTGATGAGATAAAGTTCTAACCCGGACTTTTGTGAGTAACTTGAGATAGGAGGTGGTAAGACCAATAGTCGCATGTCAGGAGCAATCCTTACCATGAGCGTCATATGGTGGAACCCCAATCAGTGGAGGCCTCATGGAAGGTAGTAGAGGTTGCTACGAACCATTGTGATAACGCTATTACTTTCAATAGTGAGTGTCCGTAGAAGCTGAATGGCCTAGAACCTTTTTAACCCATCTAAGACTTTTTAGGATGTAGTGCAGAAACGAGATCCAGTACCAATTTGAGCTTGTTGTCATGCGATACTACGCTCAGACGAGGTCTTTTTAGGCATATTGTTGGCGCCCATGAGCAATTGTGCGTGCCGGTAATATCCGATAGAAGATTGAAAATTCTGGGGACCTTTGTAGAACCCGATTGGCAGTTACAAAACTCCTTAGATCACGCCTTGTGGGATGGGTAGACCCATGGCTCCATGCTCGTGACGTCGAACCTAAGAACCTGGATTGTGTGATTTGCTGTGATCTTGTGTGCTCTTGATTGTGGTTGATGCATAAACCATGCATTCATGCATTCATAAAAATGACATTCACAAATGGTTTTCAAGGAACTTAGAGACATTTTTTGTAAACATCACAGGTACCATGGATCAAAATAGAAGCATCAAGAAGTACACTTTCAGGAATTCAAGTGCAAAGGAATTGAAAGAGCTAGCAACTTTGGTTCCTAATCTTGACAACTTCAAAAACCGTTATGGGAAATTGATCTCTATCTTGAAGACCAAAGTGGAAAAAGGGATTCTTGAGACTCTTGTGCAGTTTTATGACCCGGTTTATCATTGTTTCACCTTTCCGGATTACCAGCTTATGCCCACTTTGGAGGAGTATTCTTATTGAATTGGTTTGCCAGTTACGAATGACATACCGTTTAGTGGTCTGGAGAAAGAGCCTCAGGTTGATGAGATAGCAGAACTCCTTCAGTTGAAGATATCAGATGTGAAAGCAAATATGACCAAAAAAGGAGGAATTTGGGGGTTGACTTCTAAGTTCTTGATTGGAAAGGCTTCTATGTTGGCTAGTAAAGGAAGTATGATTGCTTTTGAGACATTTCTGGCTTTGCTCATCTATGGTTTGATACTCTTTCCCAACATTGACAATTTTGTCGATGTTAATGCTATTCGGATCTTCATGATTGGGAATCCTGTACCTACTTTGCTTGGGGATACTTATCATTCCATTCACCATAGGAGTGATAAGAAAGGTGGACTTATCAACTATTACACTCCTTTGCTCTATAAGTGGTTTATTTCGCACTTACCTCAGACTAAGAGTTTCTTGAACAATCCTGATGGTTTCTCATGGTCTCAGAAGATCATGCCTCTTAGTAATGGGAATATCCATTGGTACAATCCTGCTTATGACATTGGTGAGATTATTGATAGTTGTGGAGAATTCCCTAATGTACCTCTTCTTGGTATACAAGGAGGAATTACCTACAACCCCATTCTTGCAAGGCGTCAATTTTGTTACCCCATGAAGGAGCGACCTGCTAGTATTCTTGTGTCAGGAATCTTCTATCTTAATCAGGATGGAAATTCGGATAAGAGAAATCGGTTTGTGCGACAGTTGACTCGAAATATCGTTCTCAAAGGATTCTTATTTTTATTAACTAAAAGCTAAATCGATTTAGGGGGGGTTGGTTTGGTCGAAAAATGGTTATCAAAAGTGATTCTGAAAATAAGCTGATTTGAAAAAGTGATTAATAATTAAGCTAAAACGAATCAACCTACTGTATCGACTTCCGCCTCATCATTGATTCATATAAATTTCCAAACGGGTCTGATCCTATTCGACTACAACAACTATCAACAAGCGCAATAGCAATTATACGAAGGAAGTTTCTGAAATCCGAATTAAGCAAACGGAATAAAACCTATGCGAATTAAGCAAACGCAAATTGATCGAACGCGATAACGCAAAAGCTACGGTAACGCGAATATGATTCAGAAACAACAACAACAATCGAATTTAAGAATTATATCCTATAGCCACAACCAAATTAAGCAAATAATTGAGATTATAAGAATAATTCAAAGGAAACAGATCAATATGGAATTTATAAAAGAACCTCAAAGTGGAATTCGTTTACAGCAGATTGATCCTTGGAAAATTAGTTCTCCATAGTCATTCTTTGCAAGCTCTCCAATTCGTGAATAGTGTTTTCGTGAATAGTGAAGGTCAATGAACAGTGTCGCGGCTGCTACCCTAAGGGGAGAGAGAGCGACCCGTTTTACAATCCAACTGGGTCAAAAATACGACCCAGGCCCAAAAACTAACTGACCCGAAATTTAACTAAAACTAGTGCTGCAACTTCAACGAATATTCTGGCCCTTCTACAGTCCGATTCTGACTTCGACTCCAACATAAGAATTGTAGCTCTTTCTCTTAGCTTTCCGGCGATTATTAGAACGCCTCAATCGGACTCCTGGAACTCCAGATATGATCGTTTCCGCGCAGACTGTTATTGCTGAAAAATTAATACGAAAAACAAATAAGTGCAAAAATAAAATAAAATATAAAAACATAAAAATAAATAAAACAAACCGAAGAAATGCTTGAGTACAAACATGGAAGAACGTGCATTAAAATGCACTGATCAGAGCACCTAGAGCTCGTGGCTAAGATGAGATTGGAAAGAGATGCTTGGGAGAAGAAGTTTCATGCTTCGGAAATGGAGAATAAAGAGTTGAAGATACATTTGAAAGAAAAGGATGAGATGCTTGATATCCAAGATGGTTGGTTGATGGAGAAGGATGATCAGATCCTTCATCAGGAAGAGTTTCTTCAACAACATGGAGAAAAGCGAAAGAGACAACAAGAAGATTCAGTTGCATGGAAGGAAGTTGCTGATAAGCTGATGGTCGAGAATGCTCATTTGAAGGCCTTTTATGAAGATGAGTTGGAGAAGCTCCGTAGGAAGCTGCGGAGAGGAGTTGAATCTTCGTCAGAAGTGTTCCCTTCTAGTTTTTAGCTTTTCCATTGTTTTGTAATTTTGGATCTTTGAATCCTTTTGTAAGCTTTTCTATTATTAATGAAGAATGTTGTTATGTTTTTTGCTAATGTTTACAATCAATGTCTTAAAGTTCCTTGAAAACCAATAATAAAAATCATTTGCATTTCATTTCATGCATCATTCTGCATTTTGGTCTTGCTTCCAAGAGTATTCCCGAGGTCTTATTCAGTGTTCTTCATACAGAATCAAGCTGTCTCACCGGTATAACACTCGAGCTAACTGCAAGAAGAAGATGGAAGGTCTTGAACAAGAGAATCGTGAGCTACGTGAAGAGGTTGTTACTTTGAGATCTGGTGTGGATCGTCTCACTGCTCTGGTTGAGACATTGATGGCTACTCAGAATCAGAATCAGAATCAGAATCAGGGTCCTCCTCCCAATGCCCAAGCTCAGGGTCAGACCACTGTGATTTCTGAAATTGCTGCTACAACCATTCCTGCTGTTCCTGTTGGTGCTACTCAGCAACGTATGCCTAATGGATATCCCTGGGGCATGCCTGAAGGTTATTTGTCTGTTCCTGAGATGACTCGTCCGTTGACTCCTGTTATGGTCAACACATCTCCTATTGTTCATACTGGTCCTTTTGTCCCAGAGCCCATTTATGATGTTGCTCTAAGTGAAATTCAAGATAGAATGGATGGTTTCCAAGATCAGTTTGAAGAACTGCAGAAAGAAATGAAAGCTCTCCGTGGGAAAGAACTGTTTGGAAAGAATGTGCATGATCTTTGCCTTGTTCTCAATGTGCAGAACAATCCATTGCCAACTCATGAAGCGTCTGCTGTCAATATGGTTGAACATAATTTGAGACACTGTCGTGTGCCTAATATTTGTGCTCTACGTGGATCTTTGAAGGAGATATATGAGAGGTTTGTTAGAAAGGGAGTGATAGAGTTCAGTCATGATGGTTGTCCTTTGTGTGGTGAAGATCCTATGGGATGTGCTGCCCTCAAAGACGATGTTCAAACACTGATAGGTTTGGAGTTATTGGATGACGAGATTGATAACACTTATGTAGATCACAAGTTGCATTTGAAGCAGTTTAATAGGGTTGTGAGTAATATCACTGCATGTAACAATCTGAGCTTCAGTGATGAAGATTTTCCTGAGGAAGGGAGAAATCATAATTTGGCTTTGCACATCTCTGTCAGTTGCAAAGAGGACTCAATGTCCAATGTGTTGATCGATACTGGCTCATCGTTGAATGTCATGCCAAAATCCACTCTTGCTAAGCTGTCTTATGGTGGTACACCAATGAGATTCAACAATGTGATTGTCAAGGCTTTTGATGGATCGAAGAAATCAGTGGTTGGAGAGGTTGATTTGCCTATTGGTATTGGACCATTTGTCTTCAAGATTACTTTTCAAGTGATGGACATTTTCCCTGCATATAGTTGCTTATTGGGACGCCCATGGATCCATGAGCTGGGGCAGTTACTTCGACTCTCCACCAAAAGTTGAAATTTGTGAAAGATGGAAAGATGGTCGTTGTGAATGGAGAACAAGCTTTGCTGATTAGTCATCTCTCTTCGTTCCGTACCATAGAGGCTGATGAAGTAGTCATTGGAACTGCATTCCAAGCCCTGTCTGTTAATGATGAATTCAAAAACGATGAAGCTTCCATTGCCTCCTTCAAAGATGCTCAGCTGGTGGTTCATAATGGACATTCAGGAGTATGGGGACAAGTGGTGAGTCTGCAAGAGAACAAGAATAGAGCTGGTCTGGGATTTTCTACCTCAGACAAGTCTGTGATGAAGCCTGAATCTGCTTTTCGTCCTTATCAGGAAATGTTCCATAGTGCTGGGTTTCTACATCCGACTCTTCCAGAAGTGAACGCTATTATTGAAGACGAATCAGAGCCAGAAGTGCCAAACTTTGTGACCCATGGAAAGATGATTAAGAATTGGATCACCATTGATATTCCTGGGTGTACTCATGCTTCAAAGTAATTTGCTTTTATGTTTTTCAAAAAATCCTTTCATTCTGCCCAAGATGAAAGTGAAGTTTGTTGGGGCTTTTTTCTGTTTGTTTCAAACATTAAAATCATCAATAAAAGTCATTTTGTTTCTGCATATACATGCTTTTTCATCTTTTTGCTTTTTCTGGAAAGTAGTAACACAAAAAACCTTTAAAAATATGTTTTCATTTGCCATAATCTGCACGATTACATGTTTGCATATATCTTTCCTTTTTCCTGAAATAATAATCACTTGTGCAGATTAATCAATAAAACCGTTGAAAGTAATGACCCTGCACCCTCTCCCAACTTCGAGTGTCCTGTGTATGAGGCGGAAGAAGAGAGTGATGAATGTATTCCTGATGAGATTTCCCGACTGCTTGAGCACGAGGAAGACACCATTCAGCCATATAAAGAGCCGTTAGAAGTCATCAACTTGGGTTCTGAAGAGGATAAGAAGGAAGTCAAGATTGGGGCACTGCTTGGTCAAGATGTTAAGAAGAGGATGGTAGAGCTTCTTAAAGAGTATGTTGACATTTTTGCGTGGTCCTACCAAGACATGCCTGGGTTGGACACAGATATTGTGGAGCATCGTTTGCCGTTGAAACCTGAATGCCCTCCTGTCAAGCAAAAGCTAAGAAGAAGTCATCCTGAGATGGCGGAAAAGATTAAGAATGAGGTCTTGAAGCAGATAGACGCAGGTTTCCTTGTCACTTCTGTATATCCTCAATGAATTGCCAATATAGTGCCTGTTCCGAAGAAAGACGGAAAAGTTCGTATGTGTGTTGATTATAGAGATTTGAATAAAGCCAGTCCGAAAGATGATTTTCCTCTACCTCACATTGATATGTTGGTAGATAGCACGGCAAAGTTTGAGGTTTTCTCCTTTATGGATGGTTTTTCAGGATACAACCAGATTAAGATGGCACCTGAAGACATGGAAAAGATAACCTTTATTACGCCATGGGGGACATTCTGTTACAAAGTGATGCCTTTTGGGTTGAAGAATGCTGGCGCGACGTATCAAAGGGCCATGACCACTCTTTTCCATGATATGATGCACAAATAAATTAAGGTTTATGTGGATGACATGATTGCCAAATCCCAGTCAGAGGAAGGGCACATAGAGGATCTGTTAAAGTTGTTTCAGCGTTTGAGAAAGTATCGTCTCCGCCTAAATCCAAACAAATGTACTTTTGGTGTCCGTTCTGGAAAATTATTGGGTTTCATTGTGAGTCGGAGAGGAATTGAAGTAGATCCTGATAAAGTCAAGGCAATTCAGGAAATGCCAGCACCAAAGACTGAGAAACAAGTGAGAGGTTTCCTCGGACGTTTGAATTATATCTCCAGGTCCGTTTCCAATATGACTGCTACCTGTGAGCCAATCTTCAAGTTGTTAAAGAAAAATCAAGGATGTGTGTGGAATGAAGATTGTCAGAAAGCTTTTGACAACATCAAAGAATATCTGCTTGAACCTCCCATTTTGCTCCCTCCGGCTGAGGGAAAACCTTTGATTATGTACCTCACGGTACTTGAAAATTCAATGGGATGTGTGTTGGGTCAGCATGATGAGTCTGGTCGAAAAGAGTATGCAATATACTACCTTAGCAAAAAGTTTACCGAGTGCAAAACAAGATACTCTCTGCTTGAGAAAACTTGTTGTGCTTTGGTGTGGGCTGCTCGCCGACTAAGACAGTATATGTTGAACCACACCACCCTATTGATTTCCAAAATGGATCCAATTAAGTATGTATTTGAGAAACCTGCATTAACCGGAAGGATTGCACGCTGGCAAATGTTGTAATCAGAATATGATATTGAATATCGAGCTCAGAAAGCTGTGAAAGGAAGTGTGTTGGCAGAGTACCTCGCTCACCAACCAATTGATGATCATCAGTCTATCAGAATGGACTCCCCAGATGAAGATATAATGTATTTGAGATCTCAAGATTGGGATGAACCATTGCCAGAAAAAGGACCAGATCCTGAATCCAAGTGGGGTTTAATTTTTGATGGAGCTTCTAACGTTCATGGCCATGGAATTGGCGCCATTATTGTCACTCCGCATGGGTCACATGTACCTTTCACTGCATGGATATGTTTTGATTGTACAAATAATATTGCTGAGTATGAAGCTTGCATCATGGGACTTGAAGAGGCCATTAATCTGAGAATTAAGATTCTTGATGTTTATGGAGATTCTGCGCTTGTGATTAATCAGATTAAAGGAGAATGGGAAACTCGTCATTCTGGCTTGATCCCTTACAAAGATTACGCCAGAAGGCTGTTGACGTTCTTTAACAAAGTTGAATTCCACCACATCCCTCGAGATGAGAATCAGATGGCTGATGCATTAGCCACATTGTCCTCCATGTACAAAGTGAATTTCCATAATGAGGAGCCTCAGATTACAATCAGGCGTCTTGATAGACCTGCTCATGTATTTGCAGTTGAGGAATCAACAGATGAAAAGCCTTGGTATTTCGATATTAAACACTTCCTTCAGACTCAAGAGTACCCACTCGGGGCATCAAATAAGGATAAGAAAACTTTGAGGAGATTGGCTGGCAGTTTCTTCATCAATGCTGATGTTTTGTATAAAAGGAATTATGACATGGTTTTGCTCAGATGCGTGGATAGACACGAAGCAGACATGTTGATGCATGAAATCCATGAAGGTTCTTTTGGTACTCATGCCAATGGACATTCGATGGCTAAAAAGATGCTTAGAGCAGGTTACTATTGGCTGACAATGGAATCTGATTGCCACAAGTTTGTAAAGAAGTGTCACAAGTGTCAGGTGTATGCTGACAAGATTCATGTGCCCCCGACACTTCTCAATGTCATTTCCTCTCCATGGCCTTTCTCTATGTGGGGTATCGATATGATTGGCATGATTGAACCCAAGGCTTCGAACGGACATCGATTCATCCTGGTAGCAATCGATTACTTTACCAAGTGGGTAGAAGCTGTTTCATATGCTAATGTGACAAAGCAAGTTGTGGTCAGATTTATCAAGAACAACATCATCTGCAGATATGGTGTACCGAGCAAGATCATTACTGATAATGGCTCGAATCTGAACAACAGCATGATGAGAGAACTGTGTGAAAGTTTCAAAATTGAACATCACAATTCTTCGCCTTATAGGCCAAAGATGAATGGAGCTGTTGAAGCAGCAAATACGAATATTAAGAAGATTTTGCAAAAGATGGTTGTTACGTACAAGGATTGGCATGAGATGCTCCCATTTGCTTTGCATGGGTACCGTACATCTGTTCGTACTTCAACCGGGGCAACCCCCTTTTCTTTGGTTTATGGTATGGAAGCAGTGCTCCCTATTGAGGTTGGGATTCCATCGTTGAGAGTTTTAATGGAAACCAAGTTATTTGAGGCTGAGTGGTGTCAGAGCAGGCTTGATCAATTGAATTTGATAGAAGAAAAGAGAATGACGGCTTTATGCCATGGTCAGTTGTACCAGAAAAGAATGAAGAAAGCTTTTGATAAGAAGGTTCGACCTCGTGTATTCAGAGAAGGCGACCTCGTGCTCAAAAGGATCTTGTCTTTCACCTCCGATTCAAGGGGCAAGTGGACTCCTAATTTTGAAGGACCATATGTTGTTAAGAAAGCCTTCTCTGGCGGTGCATTAATTCTTGCAACTATGGATGGAGAAGAGCTCCCACGTCCCGTGAATGCTGATGTAGTCAAGAAATACTTCGCCTAAAAACAATAAAAGAACAGCTCGCTAAGTTGAAAACCCGAAAGGGCGGCTTAGGTAAAAAAGAGCGTCTCGGTGGATTGAAAACCCGAAAGGGCGGTCCAGGAAAAAGTTAGGGATTCATGGCAAGTAACTACATCAGACAAGACTTGATCATCAGCAGTCATCTGTTTATCATAAGAAGTTCAACACATTTCAATGGAAGCCTTTGCTCAGGAATTCCAAGTTGAGAGAGAGGATGGGGTCATTACATTTCAATGTACCTTTTCCACAAAATTACCACTTTCCAAACTTTGTAATAATCCATGGGGTCTTGCCTTTTGCAGGCTACCATTCTATTAAAATAGTTTGAGCCTTTACCTTTTATTGGCAATCTTATTTCTTTCATATCTCTCAAAATGTCATTTATTGTTGATAGTAATTTTTGAAACAAAAAGAAAATTGATCTCAACAAATTGATCTCAACATAAAAGGAAGTTTTACTTTGATTCATGAGTGCATTACAAGGAATGGATATGTTGATATATTCATATGCAAAAGAGTAAGAATATATTCCACTTAATGTACTTTTGGCCTGGTTCGAAGATGATGTAGAACTCGGTTATTTTGTTCTCTCAACTCCGATGTTCCCTAGTGTTGGGTAGCATTTATTCTGAAGCCATCAAAGTTTGTAGCAATTTCTGCTCATGTTTGCGGATGATACCTCTAGTGTTCAACTTGAGACATGCTTGATTATTTTATTTTCGTACTCCATCTCTTGAGTTAATTCTTGTGCTAAGTTTTGGCAACATATGCATCATTAACATGCATCAAAAACAGTCATACATTCACATTTGCTATCATGAAGTTTACTGTCAAACAGATTGCTCTTTCATTTAGAGTGTCTTAAGCAGAAAAAGCTCACTTTCCTTGAAAATCCCCACTGAATTTGTTTCTAGGTGGATAATATGTTTCAGTTATTATGTTCAGATGTCTACGAACAGAAGACCAGTGAGTTTCTCCCTCACTTAGTCTAGTCTTTTTGGCAGCTTCTTTCCATTTGGTCATGGATTGAATATTGGTTGCTGGACGGTGAATATTGAGATTATGCATTTGTGTTTGAATCCTCAAAGCTTTGAAAAAGTATTATTGATTGCTCTTCACCGTCAGTGATACGAAGGGGCATCTCTTTTCTACCTTCAGTGGAATGTTGGTAGCTCACCTCCAGTGGAACGTTGGTGTATTGCATCTCTTTCATCGTCAGTGGTACGCCGATGAATTATCTCTTTTTTATATCATCAGTGGTACAGTGGTATATCTCTTCATACCTTCAGTGGAATGTTGGTATGTGTTATCGTCAGTGGTACCGCGGTACATCTCTTTCATCGTCAATGGTACGTCGATGAATTATCCCTTTTTATATCATCAGTGGTACGGTGGTATATCTCTTTAATACCTTCAGTGGAACTTTGGTATGTGTTATCGTCAGTGGTACGGCGGTACATCTCTTTCATCGTCAGTGGTACGTCGATGAATTATCTCTTTTTATATCATCAGTGGTACGGTGGTATATCTCTTCATACCTTCGGTGGAACGTTGGTATGTGTTATCGTCAGTAGTACGGCGGTACATCTCTTTCATCGTCAGTGGTACGTTGATGAATTATCTCTTTTTATATCATCAGTGGTACGGTGGTATATCTCTTCATACCTTCAGTGGAACGTTGGTATGTGTTATCGTCAGTGGTACGGCGGTACATCTCTTTCATCGTCAGTGGTACGTCGATGAATTATCTCTTTTTATATCATCAGTGGTACGGTGGTATATCTCTGCATACCTTCAGTGGAACGTTGGTATGTGTTATCGTCAGTGGTACGGCGGTACATCTCTTTCATCGTCAATGGTACGTCGATGAATTATCTCTTTTTTATATCATCAGTGGTACGGTGGTATATCTCTTCATACCTTCAGTGGAACGTTGGTATGTGTTATCGTCAGTGGTACGGCGGTACATCTCTTTCATCGTCAATGGTACGTCGATGAATTATCTCTTTTTTATATCATCAGTGCTACGGTGGTATATTTGTTCATACCTTCAGTGGAACGTTGGTATGTGTTATCGTCAGTGGTACGGCGGTACATCTCTTTCATCGTCAGTGGTACGTCAATGAATTATCCCTTTTTACATCATCAGTGGTACGGTGGTATATCTCTTCATACCTTCAGTGGAACGTTGGTATGTGTTATCGTCAGTGGTACGGCGGTACATCTCTTTCATCGTCAGTGGTACGTCGAAGAATTATCCCTTTTTATATCATCAGTGGTACGGTGGTATATCTCTTCATACCTTCAGTGGAACGTTGGTATGTGTTATCGTCAGTGGTACGGCGGTATATCTCTTTCATCGTCAGTGGTACGTCGATGAATTATCTCTTCATATCATCAGTGGTACGGTGGTATATCTCTTCATAGCTTCAGTGGAACGTTGGTATGTGTTATCGTCAGTGGTACGGCGGTACATCTCTTCATATCATCAGTGGTACGATGGTGTGTTTTCTGTTAACGGAAGATTGGCATTCTGATTCAGGATGCGTACTTTCTCATCCCCAGTGAAAGAGGATACCCCATTTTCTCACCTCCAGCAAAAGGTGATGCTTTAACCTCTCTGGTGCGAAATATTTTCCCTAGAGAAGTTTCTTTTCCCACCAAAGTTTCGTCTCTCCAACAAAGTCTTGCCTTCCCCAGTGGAGTTATGCCAGCAAGACATTTGTTTTCCCTAGTGGAGTTCCTTTTTTCTCCCCGGTGTTGCCATGTTTTATCCTCATCATATGCATTCATTAAACATTGCATAACATCTTAGGTTCAAAAATTGTGTTTTATATATTTAAGTCTCTTCGATTTCGTCAAAACGACGATTTCCAATCATCGTATCTCCAAATCGAAGAAACTTAAATAGGGGCATCTGTCATACCCCAATTTTTGACCCTAAGATCATACGTCAATTGCATTCAATCATCAATCAAGAGCACCATTGTGAAGCTTTATCTTTGATACTGTGATTATCTCTGAGGGGAATTATCGAGCATTTATAGCCTTTTATTTGTTTATACTAACCAAAAATCAAAAAAATATATGTTTTGTCTCTTTTGTTTATATTTTACAGGTAAACGTTCGGGCAAAAATCAAAACAGTGCAAGAAAACAATTTTTGAAAATTTGAAGGTGGAAATCGATTTACCCCTGTGGGAAATCGATTTTCTGTTCGCAAAATTCAAAAAAATATAAGGAGGGAAGCTTGACATCATTTTGGCACCTTTTTATTTGATCATTTTATCAATTTTTCACCTCATCAAAATTAACCCCTTCATTAAACCCACTTAAACCTCATTTTACCATTTTTTACCATTTAAATTCCACTTAAATACCAATTAACCACAAATTAATTATCAAACACAAAAAGACTATTTTGCCACTACTCTTGCTCCAATTCTATAAATAGAGACCTCTACTCTCTCATTTCTCAAGCTTTGAGAGCCAACAAACCCCTTGCAATTTCTCTCCTCATCCCTACCAAATTCACCAAAGCTCTTTGTTCTTTCATAAAGTTTGTGAGTCACACCTTGAACCTCACAAACTTTGAGCTAAGCCACCTTTCATTTCACTCTTTTTTCTTCAATTGTTGAGAGATCAAGATTTGTGTTGGTGATTATTGAAGTGGATCTATGTTTTGTTCAAGAATTGGTAATTTTCATCATCCTTTTTCATCTACCATAATGTGATTCTTTGTTGCTTGTGTTCAATGCATCTTTGATGCTATATTGGTCCTATTTGATGGAAAATTCGTGCTCCAATGGATATGTGATCATAAGGTGTTTGTATGTTTGCCTAACTCAAGTTTTATAGTTCATAATGCTGTTTTTTTTGAAAACTGTGCACAGGAAATCGATTTCCTACAGAGGGAAATCGATTTCCACTCTGTTTTTTGCGCCAGAATTGAACTCTGCACTCAGGAAATCGATTTCCTACAGAGGTAAATCGATTTCCAGTGTGGCAGAATGCTTTTTTTTGCCTTTTTTATGCTTGTTTTGGCTTCCTTCTTCCTCCACTTCATTAATATCATTGGATCTAAGATGTTGATAGGTTTGAAATGACCAAATCCATAATATTAGATGAATGATATTAATGATAGTGTGAGTTGATTATCTTTTGTGCATTTATTCTTCTTCCTCCATTTCATTAATATCATTGGATCTAGGATGTTGATAGGTTTGAAATGACCAAATCCATAATATTAGATGAATGATATTAATGATAGTGTGAGTTGATTATCTTTTATGATTTTATTCTTCTTCTCCTTTTTTCCTTTTGATCGATGAAAGTCTTAACACCTTGAGAATTCTTATGGATTCTTGGTAAAGACTAGATCATTACCTATTTTCTTTTCGTGCGGTATTGCTTTCGGAGAGTGATCTACATATCATTTCTCTCGCATGCATTAGCACATACAGTTTTGACCGGCCTCGTTGTAGGGTGATTTCTACATAAATCACTTGGCGATCTGCTTAACATAGCGCAATATTTCGTGTCCCGAATAAAAAGATCCAATATGGAAGAGAATTGTATGCGGTTGATTTATGACTTATGGAAGTTTATCGTGTAGTCGCTATGATTTTATCAAGCTTCTGATAAATTTCCATTGAATTTAAATCCGAGAACATCCTTCACTCACCATCGATCTTTATTACTAACTTTGATAACATACTTGACAAGTTTCAAGATGGTTATCTTTAACATCTAACAACTAACTTTAATTTTCGCACTTTATTATACCGCTCTTTATATTTCTCGCTTTATCGCTTTATTTTATCATTTCATCATATTTACATTCCGCTATTTTTCCTTTGTCCATTTGGACGTTTATATTCCGCTATTTTCTCTTTGTCCATTTGGACATATGTTTATGTTTCCGCCATTTTCTCTTTGTCCACTTGGACCATACTTTACTTTTATGCTAAAATACTAATAAACAACAAAAATCTAAAAAACACTTAAGGCTCTCTTTTGGACTATTGGTTACTATCCCTAGCATTTTGGAGATTCGGACTTATGGACTTAGTACCTCTGGACCCTTATGATATTGTTACTCTGCTGTTATTCTGTCTGTCTGGCATTGGATTGTTATCTGTTTATGTGTGCAGGTATTTCCTTGAAAGCCCTTGATGGTTAATTCCAAGGCATTGGTATAAGGATTTTACCCGAAAACAGGCGTTACTCTGCCCGATTTTCGTCAGAATTTTAATGTGCTTAATGCAAAGTGGTGCTAAGATAATAAATTCATCTAGATCCCCAAGTGATAATGTTGGTTTAGTATTGATATTCCAAAGGATGGGAAATCTACCCTGACTCACAATGTCAAGTGTTGGCTTCTTATTTCGGTTAGACCGTTTCTTTCCTTAGCTTTTATTTTACGCAATATGATAGCCTCTTGATCTCCTCCCCTTCTTAAATTTTCAAAATCTTCTCCCTTTTTCAAAAACCTTCTTATGTTTGCAACCTTTTTTAAACCTTTTCTTTTAAAATATCTTTTGCCCTTAGTGGCTTTTCTTCAAAAGTTTAGACACTATTAATCGTCGAAACGAGTGGTTATACCCCACGATTTTGAAATTGATTGATATAATGAGATCTTTTCCGCGCGAGAGAGCTAGTGGCATACTCGTTGATTTTATCCGAGTTGGAGCCCTTCTTTCATTTGCGATGCAAAGAACTCGTTTGTTCTCACGCTCAAGATCAATGGCTGAGTATTTCTCTCCGACGACGATAAAGTGTTTATTCGTTTTTTAAAATGTTTTCCCTTTAAGCGGAACTACATTAGCTCTCACTTCTCCATTGCACCGAAGAGGTATGTAGGCACAAAGCTTAACGCTTTGCCGAGCTTATTTTAAAAATAAAACAAACTGTTTTTTAGCACACACGACACAGATTTTCAAAAAGGTTCCTGTGGAGTACCACAGATATGAGGGGTGCTTAAAACCTTCCCCTTGTATAAACAACACCCGTACCCAAGATCTCTTCTTTTTGTTTTAAAAACAAACTTTGGGTTTTATTCATTCTTTTCCCTTTTCCTTTGGAAACAATAAAGCGCGGTGGCGACTTTCACTGAAATATTGAGTCGAGTCAATTCCATGGCTTCGGTCTCAGATTTTCCCCGCTACACATAGCTGCAAAAGCCAAAAGGGTCCAGCGAACAGAAGAGAAATTCCTATTTTGTAGTCTTTGATGAGGTCTATTGCTTCGCCAAGACTTTCATAAAGGTACCCTAGAATTAGCTGGCTTAAGTTTAATTTCTTTCCAGAATTGATTTGGTTAGCTATACAAAGATACCTCTTAGCTACTTGAAGAGACCTCGAACAGAAAACACATCTCGAAAGCCAAAGTGCCAGAAATGCGATATGCTCTTCTTCTGATACTTTGCCAGTCGTTGTGTCATGATGTTTCATGATGAATGGAGTAAAAGTGGCTTTGATTTCATTAAATTGTATGGTATCTGTATCCATGAAGTTGGGATCGAAGATTTCCCCTGTTGGTCGAAGCCCTGTAATGGCGGCTATATCGAAAAGGGTTGGGGTAATCATCCCACAAGGAAGATGGAAGGTATTATGAGAAGCTTCCCATAAATATATAGACGCTACTAACATGGTTTGGTTATATTCTAAACCCGTCTTAGATAATTGAATCAAGTCATAGATCCCTAACTCCTTCCAGAATGGAGCTTTTTTAGCTTCAACCTTAGCCAACCAAGCATAATAAAGTTCAGGATCTTTCGCTAAAGGAAATGCTCTAAACACTTTGAGAAAATTGGTCATGTAACTTAGGCTATTTTTTTCTGGAACTACGGCGGCTTCAATCGAAGCGCCGTCTACATTAGTGGTTTCAGCTAAGAGTGGGTTACCCACTTTGTCTATTTTGTTCCTGCTAACCAAAGGCCTAGTTTTGTAATAAACAGGGAAGAATTTGTCTTGAAGAGGTTTGTTATCGCCAGGTAAAGGACCCATAAAAGCATGAGTCTTTTCAGAAAGAAGAAAAGGGATGATTACCTAGGAAGCGTAAATGGCACGAGATTCTTCTAGGTTTGGGTCTGGAATGTACTGCTGATTGCCCACTTGAGTAGGACGTTGAAACTGTTGAACATGTTGAAGAGAGCTTGAAGTTTCCGGTGGTGGGTTTTGGACTGTGGAAGACGCCATGAGTGGATTGCTTCAAGAAATAGAATTGAAACCTAGAAAGGGGTTTTTGTGTGTTTGCGTTCAGGAAAATGAAGAAACAATGATGTGTGAAGAAGAAAGAATTCTGAATGATAAAACCTTGGTACTTAAAGTTTTAATGAAAACTTTTCAAATTACTTTTAGGTTTTGAATAAAGGTTAATGAGACACGCGTCAGGAGCTGATTCATTCGTCTGACAGTTGAACAGTTATTAGCCTTACTCCTAGTATCTAGGAGCAATGATCACAAGTAATGATGAAACGTGGGAACGCACGTTTTAAAGAGACGTTTTTGAAAATGACAAGACATCTTTGAAAGAGGAGTCATAAATGATTGTGACATTAGTCAGAGTCTTGGAAATCAAAATATATGAGGATATCGAAATCTCATTATAGCAAGAAACGCCTATTTCTCTCATCTTTTCGAAACAGGCATTTATTGGGGGCAATTTGTTAGCTGGAGATTTCGATTGTTAAATATGCCTTTTCGAAGACTTAAGGTTCGAAAAGAAAATGGCTTTTGATAGCCATTTCTGAAGACGTTAGTTATGATGAGGATTCCTAAAATCGAAGCTGAATCGAGATAGGCTGTCTTCGAGACTTAAATGGTTTTCTGAAATACAAAAGTACTGAAACTTGAAGTATTTCGCTGCATTCTCGCAAAGAGCACGTTGCCACGTATCGAGATAGGATTCAGGCGGGAGGTTTTGAATTTCGAATAATCTGATTAAACCAACGAGGACAGATGGCGCCCTAGGGATTCGAAACACATTCATGTGGGCAACGTGGCATTTCGTTAGCGTAGGACCGTTAGGGTCGAATTAGTATAAATAAGGTTCTTAGTATCAGGATCCAGGGTGTTCATTTTGTACAAATCACTCACAAATTACTCAAGTATCAAGTGTTAAGAGAAAGAGTTTGCTGAGAAATGTACGTATGACACCACACTTTAAATATGTTTGTATTTCAATTTACAGAATCCAAATGTCTTTTAATTTCCTTTAATTTTTCGCCTAGTATCTCTTTAGATCAAAGTATCTTTACTTCTTCCCTTAAGTCATTACATTCTTGCACTTTACATTTCTGAAACTTATATTCTTTTACATCTTCGTCAAAGTTCTATTCACGTTTATAACAAGTTTATTTTCAGTTGTGTACTTTGTTAGTTTATTTCACAAGTTATTTATACGTTCATACGATAACCAAGTTTTCGAAGTGAAACAAAAGACCAAAGAATATGAACCAAATTATCTTGAAAGACAACTCTTTGACTATGTCCTAGGATCAATCTAGTCGATCATGCGAGTAACCAAAGTATATTTATAGTTTGGAGGACTAGCGGTTGTTTACCAGAAATCACCGTAAACAGGATCATAGATAGATCATCGCGATATCACAATGTTCTTTTTTGTTGGATTTATTATTAGGATTATGGGTGAATGACTACAGTTTTTCTTATTATGTATTCTGGTGTATTAGGTGCTGTTATTGTTTCAGTTGTTAATGATCTTTTAGGAAGGTTTAGTTATACTACTGAGGTGATTTAGGCTAATTTCTTACTTTTGTAAATAATACTTGTGACGAAAATAATACACATGATATATTGGAAGAAAATTGGTTTATACCATATTCCTTAGGTTTTGATAATAACAGAGTATTTAATGAACAATTAGGTATACTAACATATGTTCAAGTGTGCCAGATCATTAGTCAAAAAATTTATTGGACTCGGACTCTGATTGGAATATATGAAGGGAAGCTTGAGACTTAGATTATGAAATATCATAATCGGATGACTGAAATTCTGAATGATAAGATTTTGATGTCTCACAACTAGGTAACCCAGCTTCTTGTGGAAACTCAGACTCTGAAGAGCACGTGCAAAGAAACTTAACCTCTGACCCGTACTCAATTTCTAAAAGCAGGACTATCTTGTCAAGTCCAGTCACGGTTTATAAATAGAAAAAAATCATTTGAAAAAAATATTAAAAGAGAGACTAACATGACTCAGTTAAATTTTGTAAGGGATTAAATAAGGACTTTATTTTCTTAAGGACTAATTTGGACTCTTTTTCTTGTGAGGGACTAAAATGAATCTTCATTGGCAGTACAATCACGGTTCAAAAATAAGAAAAAAAATCGATTTAAAAAAAATATTAGTAGAGGGACTAACATGACTCAGTTAAATTTTGTAAGAAATTTAAGAACTAATTTGACCTCTACAATTTTTGCAAGGGAGTAAAATAAACCTTCTCTCTTAATCTTATAAACTAAAAATACATTTGAATGCTCAAATGAGAGTATTGGTTGCATACATAAATAAAAATAAATTTTGGTATAATATTATTTACATTTATAAAAATTAAAAAAAAATTGAAAGATAAGTAATACATAAAAAGAGATTACAAGTATTATTCCAGTCCATTATAATCATGGTTGGAAAGAAAAGAATAGCCAAAGAAAACTATTCCAAAAGAGTGATTAAGGTTAGAAGTAAAAACAGGTAAACCAATCAAAGCTTGAATAAAGCCAACATGTGTCAATGGAGAGAACCAAGAAACAATTTTTTTCCCGATAAGCACTTGTATTAAACGCACAAGGGGTGCAACCGAATACAAAAGGAAACGAACAAGAACACACTCAACGGCAAAAGAGGAAAAAAAACTATCCTACGCACCAACATAAGTGCAAGGATTACAAAGCCAATTCTCCTTCGTGCTATTTCCCCTACCTTTAGCAAGAATAGAAAACCAATCCCAACCCAAATTCTTAATTACAATCAAGATTTCGGTAGGATTCCAACAACATTCCTTAAAAACTACTTTATTCCTTCCCAACCAAATGCACCAACAAACCAAAAGCCAAAGAAAAACAAAAAATAGCGGTTTGACCACCCCCTTAACTTCTCACAAATATAATCCACCACCCCAAACCCCATCTCATTCTCTAAGGTATCATCCATCGCCCCCACATCCACCTCCAAATCGGAGCCCAACCAATTAAACACCTCCTTCCACACCTTTCTCGTATGGGCACACACAAGAAAAAGATGACCCTCCGATTCATCCTCCAAACCACACAAAGGACATAAAATATCACTAACAATTCTTTCCATACCTCGAAAACAAAGAGCCCGTCGAGTAGGTAAAGAATTAAACAATAACCTCCACCCGAAGACTTGAACTTTACTAGAAACATTAGCTTCCCATAATCTTTTTAACTCTAATTTACACCCATCGTTCAAATCCACCGAAAACAATTCTTAACCGAAAACCCCTCACCATGCCTCCACCAAATCCACTTATCTTTCACCCCCGGATTAGGTGCCACCCCTTCCAAAAGGTTCAACAAATTACTCCGATCACAAGCAACATCCCCCTCTAAAACATCCTCCGAAAAACCCAAGTCCCACTTCCAAACATTAGCCACCCAACCACCCATATTAACAACACAAGAAGAAGAAGAAGAAGAAGAAGGAGAACTAAAATTAGGCATAGAAAAAAAATTAAAGAGATGAGGAAAAAGCACCTTAAAAGGCGTAGGCCCCAACCAAGCATGCTCCCAAAACCGAGTACCTTCACCATCCCCAAGTCTCCTTGAAATGAAATTAGAAAACCATGGAACATCATTGATTTCAAACCCGCAAACGTTACGAACATCCCTCCACCACAACGAAGATTTCAATAAAACTCTATCCAGAATCACCCCACAAAGAGCCTCCATCCCCACACCATACCTAAACTCCAAAAATTTGCACCAAACCGCCTCCCTATCCGACAAAAGTCTCCACCCCCATTTACTCATCAAAGCAAGATTGAAAATCTCAATATTCTTCACACCTAACCCCCCCTTTTTACGCGGGCGACAAATCTTATCCCAGCTAACCCAACAAACCTTCCGATGACCCTCGCTTCTTCCCCATAAAAAGTCCCTTTGAATTTTGACAATTTCATCCAAAACATTCTTCGGAGCATTCCAGCCATTCAACCTCTTTTTAAGCTTAGAAATTAAACAAGACCATAATTCCTTCCATCGGTGGTTACCGCCAACCGGAATGCCCAAGAATACAAAAGGAGCCTTCCCCACTTGACACCCCAAGAACAAAGAAGCCCCTACAAGAACCTGCTCCTCCAAGTGCACACCAAAAGGCTTACTTTTATTCAGATTAATGCACAACCCCGATACCAACTCAAACCCTCGTAACAAAGCCTTAACACACCATAAATTCTCCTTAGAGCCATCACAAATGAGAACCGTATCATCCGCAAATTGGAGCATCTCAAAAGATATATTAGAAGAGACCTGAAAACCTTTGAAACTACCTTTGGCAATCACATTACGCATCATACCTGCTAAACCTTCTGCCACCAACAGAAAAAGGAACAGAGAAAGAGGATCCCCTTGACGTAAACCTCGAGAAGACTCAAACTCCCTTGTAGGCGAACCATTAACCAAAATAGAAATAGAACTAGAAAAAACCGTACCTTCCATCCAAGATAACCACCTAGCACCAAACCCCATGCGCTTCAAGACATATCTAAGAAACCCCCATGACACACAATCATATGCTTTCTCAAAATCCACCTTCAACACAAAACACTTCTTCTTACTCCTCTTAGCAAAATCCAACACCTCATTGAGAACTAAAACCCCATCAAACAATTGCCTTCCTTCGATAAACGCCGATTGAGACTTAGAGATCAACTTCCCCATCACTACCTTCATTCTAGCCGCCAACTACTTTGATATTAACCGATACAAACAACCGACCAAACAAATCGGTCTAAACTCATCTATTCTTTGAGGACAATCCACTTTAGGAATAAGCGCCATAAACGAAGCCGTAACCGCTCTAGGAAGAGAACATCGCTTATAAAACTCCTGAACAAAGCAAAACAACTCCTTATTGACAAATCTCTAAGACTTCTTAAAGAACCCCAACGGAAAACCATCCGGACCCGGACTTTTCTCACAATCACTAAGCCAAACAATATTCTTTATTTCCTCCATGGAAAACGGCTCCTCAAGAATCTTACTTTCCTCCACCGACAAACCGTTAAAACCAACTCCATCCAACACCGGTCTACCCATACACGGCTCCGAAAACCGATGTGTAAAATGGTCAAACACCTCATCTTTGATCGCTTCGACATCCTCTAAAAGGCCACCATTCGAATTAAGAATCACAATATTATTCCTCCTAAATCTTCCACGCATAAGAGAATGAAAGAATTTATAATTAGCATCCCCTTCTTGAATCCACCTACATCTAGACTTTTGACATAAGATGCTCTCCCTTCTTAACATCACTTCCCACACTTCCTTAGAAGCCTCCACTCTATTAGACGACAAAGAATCACACCAAAAATCGCCCCTCCCCGCATTAGCCACAAACAAATCAAGATCATTAAGAGTACTTACCGCTTTATCAACCTTTAAATCGAGCACTCCAAACACCTCCCTATTCCAAGTTTTCAACTTAGCTTTAAGAATGCGAAGCTTCTCCTTAAGAATGAACTCATGTTTGCCACGAATGTCCATGGCTTTCCACTCTTTCTCCACAAAAGGAAGAAACTCCTCATGATTGAACCAACACTTGAACATCTTAAAAGGCTTTGGCCCCCAATCCAGAAAATTACCCGCCAACCAAATCAGACAATGATCCGACAACGATCTCTCACCTACCATAATGCCTTTTACTTTCCACATATCAATAAGAGAATCAGAAATCAAGAAACGATGCAGCCTACTACAAACACTCCCATCAAGATTGAACCAAACAATTCAAAGAGGAAGCTCCGATAGGGATGCAGTCAGACATTGACGGCCGCCAAAACCACCAAAGGAGTAAACATAATGAAATTTCACCACCCACACATATAAGGTAATTAGTGATTATGGCGACTTGGATTGGGATCATGTACTTTCATAGGAGTTTATGATATGATATAGAAAATTTTATATTGGCCTAACATGTTGGTAGTTTGTGCTAGATTTTTGAAAAGATTAGAGATATTATAAAATAAAATATTTGATAGATAATATATTTGTTATGTGGTAAAATAATTCAATTGATGCGTGATAGTTAATTTAAATAAGTGTAAATTATTGAAACGTAATTTAATTTATGGCAACGTTACAATAATAAATTTTATCTCGATCTTAACCTATAATCAGACTTGACCCAATCTAACAACATTCCCACGGAAAATTTTGTTACAAGCTAAAGCTACTTTGATGAGAAAAAATTAATATAATTGATAAATATTTTTATAAATAATTTGCATTTAATAGGTTTAAATATGAGATATAAATATACTCTCAAGATTTAAACCTTCACAACTAAGACCTTCAGAGAAATATAATTTTTAAATAAATGTCAACAAAACCTAGTCTTTCATAATGTCAACAGGAACAATAGTAAAATTAAAATACTACTACATCCATTTCTAAATATAGAATGTTTTAAAGCAAATCACGAGAATTAATAGTTGATTGAAACATTAAATTTATTAATTATTTATACTCTATTCGTTTCTTTTTAAGTATTATTATTTAACATTTTATACGTAGCAAAATTTTTAATCAATTTGATTACTTTTTAAACAATAGTTATCATTTTATCTACAATATCTTTAATTATTTATTAATTTAATTAATTTTTTTTTGGAAAAAATAATTTTGAAAAAAGTGTAATTAATATTACTTTGAATTTTGAACACAACACTTAAAAAAACAAAAGTTCTTCATAAAACGATACTTAAAATGGAACACATGAAATATAATTTTACAAGTTTTCAAGAGAGAATTGACTATTAATTATGGCATGTTCATGCTTACTCCTTCGGTCATAAAAAATTCTTTTGATTAATTCATATAAGACTGATATTTTCCCTTCTGATGCCATTGACATGACGTCATTGGGGAATACCGTCATAAATATCTCTGCCTTATTAGACTTCATTTTGTATTTGACTTCTTCCACTTGGGCCGATATTTGAGGCTAAGACTAGGTAGGAGCAATTTCCCCCAAGCCTACTCTTGAGTAGTCGGGGGTTAACATGTGATTTATATTATCCTTCCAACTTTTTCAGGCTTAGAGTTTTCTAGTTTTGACTGATCCTTGATCGCCCCACTTTTTATCGCTATGAGGTGTGGAATGGGTCTAGCTTTATTTTACTGTGTCTTATTCTGATTTTGGACACCAATTGCACCTACGAGTTATATTTTTGGTGTCGTTCAAGCTTTACTTTTATTTGGGATTCTTGTCTCATTTTGTCGTTTACCATGACGTATTTTAATCATTTCCTATTGCTTGTAGGTTTTGGGCGCCCTCTTCCTTAGAGACTATGCCTAACTATTACATCGTGGAAAATGTAGCAACTTATGTTTCCTTAGTCCATGTGTTAATTAGTAATCACTTATTGGCATTTGAATATTTTCTATAAATACCGTTGCCTTTGTTTGCTTTTATCTTTTCATTTTCTTAACTTTCTTGGGAGTCAACATCTATTCTAAGTCGCATCATTTCCAGTTCTTAATTACATGTGGCAATTATTTTTCTTGGTGAGTTTCTTGTGTTCTTTTTAAATATGATCATGATATCTTTCCATGCAATGCTTATTTTCCTTTTCTTCTTATTTTCATAAACGAATGTGACTCCTTCAAAGAATTAGATTCTCATGGTTTTGTAGATAAAGTTTGCTAATGTTTGTGATTTATGAGGGTATAAATATAAGATTATATTTTTTGAATTTATTGGAGTAGGTGGGTTGAATTTCGTGACTTGTACGTGAAAGCTTCAAATGTTATTATATGTTAGAGGTCTTGTAAGAAACTTCCAAACACACATGGTTCTCTACGGAAAAACTATTTTGATAGTCTTTTTTCTTGGACAGGTAATCATGGGTGATTTTCTGTGGTTTGCTTTTGGTGGATTCATCATCCTGAAAGATATGATCCACTTGAGAGCTAGAATAAACAAAATGTATATATGTTTTCACTTTATTTATTCGGGTCCTGACAGTTGCGTCATTTTGACTCTCATAACTTGTAACATCCCGGAAATTCTTAGTTAATTAATTTAATTAAGTTTTAAATTAATTATTGGAAATTAGCATTTTATCGAATTATGTGGAAAAATATAAAATGTTAAGTTGTTGGGCCATATGGTGGAATTAGTAATGTGGGGGTGTAATTGTGAAGGAGCCCATTTCTAATTTTATGTTTTTAATAAAATAAGGGAAATAAGAGAAAGGAAGTGAGAACGTGAAAAAGAGAAGCTGAAAGAGGGAGAGCTGAAGAACGCGAAGGAGAATCAAAGAGGAGAAGACCAATTCAAGAATTTGGCTAAGGTAAGGGGAGACTTATCTGATTAGCATCTATTATCGGGTTATGGGTTGATAGTGCTGAATAGATGTAGAATTCGGGTCGATTGAGTCATTTGATAGATTTAGGGTGCGTTTGATTAGCAAATTATGAAATACTGGACAGAGCAGTACAGGATAACTTTTTGTATTGTACTGTGTTTGATGGTTACTGGATTGGACAACATTTTTTTGATATATATAAAATATTAATATTATATTTATGAATTAAAATATTAAATAATAAGAAAGAGAGAAAAAAAAAATTTTTGATTTTTTTTTGATAATTAGTGCTTGATACAAAAAGTTGTCCCATGGTTTAGTGGGGGACAAGAAATTATGGTTTTGTCCAGTACCTTGCCAAATTTTTTGTCCAGTACCATGATTAGTTTCTGCATCAAACAGGGTACAAAAAAAGTTGTCCTGTCCAGTACCTCATTTTTTAGCAAATCAAACGCACCCTTAGGGATTGAGTCAAATTGTATGATAATTGATCTTGTGGTTTGAATCTATGAGGTTTGTGTTGTCATGGCTTCATTTGATGTGTAATTGGTGTATTATGATGTGTTTTTCGTGTATGGTCGAAATGATTCGATTTGGGTTGTGTTGGATGGAAATAAGTTGCTATCAAAAGTGCTTTTTTTGCTGTTACAGGTAATGTAACCGGTTACGGTCGGGTTTGTAACCGGTTACTGTTTGGAAAAAATGAGGTTTTTGGGCTGGTTACGGTGTTGTTCGTAACCGGTTACGGTCAAGCAAAAATAATAGCGAATAGAGTTACGTCAAACGTAACCGGTTACGGTTTCCTTGTAACCGGTTACGGCTGAAACTGCTTTGAAAGTTTGTTCTTCGTAACCCGTTACGCTTTTTCTGTAACCCGTTACACTGAAGGTTTTTGAAAAATGATGTATTTTGTATAGTTCATAACTTTTGAACCGTTGGTCCGTTTCGTGTGCCGTTTCGAGCTAAACGAACCTTGTGAAATAATCTATTTGAAGATTAATGATGTGATTATGATTGAATGATGCATATATATATATATAAACATGCTTGATGATGATGATGATTATGATGAAATGAGTATTTGATGATGTTACTCATAGACTTGACAATGGTATAAGTATGTTCATGTATGTTTGCATTCATTCATATTCATTGATGATGCTGTATCCATGATAATATGTTGGATCAGTAAAGGGCATGATTCCCATTGTGTGGAATCTGTGCTGGTAGGGCCGTATCTTGATGATGTTGGATCGGTCATGGGTTATTCCCATTTGATGATGTTGGTACCACATGCATAGTGTCAGTTCATACATATGCATACTTTTATAACATGATTGGATGTATTCCAGTGTTATAAATATTGATGATGTGCTGGTTGATTATTTGTGATGATGAAACTTGTCTGAATGTCTGTTATGAAACAATTGGGTGAATGATGGGGCTATGACGTGTTATTGCTTTATAACCTTATAACATTTGTTAATTATGATGAGACTCACCCTTACATGTTGTCATTTTTAGATTGAGGATAGCGGCTGTTCGAATCAGTGAGGATTAGCTCATGAGTCAGTTATTTAGTTAACGTCAGGTGTCATGCTCTAATATTTGTAACACTAGGGACGCGATGTTTTAGAGTTTATGGTTTATAACTCTGGCTGTGTTTTGATGTTTTGAAGGATTAGTTTTAAGGATGTTAAACTTAATCCGTACAATTTAATTTCCGCTGTGTTGACATGAAATGTTTATTTGATGATGATTGTCTCAGTGAATGCATGACATGACTGAATGATGTTTTAATTTATTTTGAATTGTGGCACCCTTATTTTCATGTACTCTGAATAAATTTATTTAATTTGCCGCGGGGTTTAGAAGGGTGTTACATAACTCGTTAGGCAAACCTCAAGAATGAGGCATGGTCCTTCCGGATTCAAATGATCAAATTTATCGAAAGCTTAACCTATGCTAGTTCCTTATGCATGGCATCACTTTCATGGATTATGTCTTAAATTTTTTGTTTACATCGTTCAAGCGTCATTTTCTATTGAGTATGATGATGACTCCTTATATGATGTACCCTTATTCTTGGAGTTATTTTCATTCTTTATAGTACTTGTGTTCTCATCTTCAAATAAGACATAAGGTTGCAGTATTTTATGTCATATTTTAAATTACTTGGGAATTTCTCGACAGCAAGCATGACTTGGTTAATTTTACGTCATCTTTTCCCCTCATCAAACATATATCTTTGTTCTTTGAAGACTTTTATTGTTGATTTGTCATTCTCTATCTACTATCTCGAACTGCTCATGAATCAATATGTATTGTAGGTCACTCTTGCCAACCACATTTCTTTCATTATTTTGGAAATGAATATTTCATGACACGTCTGAAAAAGTTGCATTTTGGCCTTGCGAAACTAAAGGAGGAGAATTTAGCTTATAAAAAGATCAATATTATTATGACTTTATGGTCGGAAGAGTTTCATTGCACTTCATCGATTCACTATTGTTGCCTTGCGCAGTGAGGAATGGAACTTTGGTCAAGTATGGTGTGTTTCAAATGGCCTGATTAATGGTGTTTTTTTCCCTTTGTCTTATATATTTACACTTTCCTTTTCTTTTGGAACCAAGAATAATAGGTGTGGCGATTCTACCAGGTCAAGTGGCTCGTGAAGAAATTCCTTGGTTATGGTTACATCATTGAGCGCTTTGACTTGTTCTTTTCTTCATGAAAGAGGGAAAACGCGTTGGGCAAGGACTATGGAAGGGAAGACACAACGCCTATGTAGTGGACCAAAGCTGGTTTGTTTCTAGTTGTTGAGGAAACCCTTAATATCAATCCTTTTGAAAACTAGGTTAATTATAGCTTTCATATATTGTTCTCTCTAGAACTTTGCACACGCATAAAAAATGAGTAAAAAGGGTAGTATAAAGAAGCAACACTCGAGTCGTACTACAATGACTCTTAAGTTAAATTAACCAACTAATTGAAACGAATGAGGGGTTTAAGCTTTCGATTAAGATTTTGATTAAAAGAATTTGATTTCGAATAAAATTGACAAGATAATCTATTGATTCAATTTATGACTTATCACTGGTTATCAAAATTCCAATTCCCAAAGCGGATTTAATTCCTATTCGATTTTAGTATCGATTAAAAAGCGTTATCGTAAGCATAATTGTTAAAGATGACACGATTAATGAAAAATCTAAGTTAAACGAGATTATACTTAGGAACATGCATCTATCGAATTAACTCATCATATTCTATGAAAATCGAATTAATCATGTAAGAAACACATAATAATATTGAAAGGAATTGAAATTGAATTGAAAATTATAATAACCTCGAAGTTTGACGGAATCCAAAATCAGTAGATCAACCTTTGAAAATTAGCTCTCCATAGAAATTGTAAACGTATTTTCTAATTTCGGGTAAACTAAATACCTAGCAATAGCACTATTTTAACTTAAATAATTCAATAAATCGGGCTAACAGCACAACCGACCCGAAAAACACAAAAACGCCCCAAAAACTAATTATTTTCTTAAGTCTGGAATGAAAAGGCATTATTTGACTCTTCTGCACTTCAAATTGGATTTTGACTTTAACATGAAACTTATAGATTTTCCTCTTAGATTTTCAACGGATATTAGAATGCGTCAAACAAAATTTTGAAGCTCAAGTTATGATATGCACAGTGAGACAATGTCAAATTACTACTTATTCAACAAATAAGTAACAGAAATAAAATAAAGACAGAATTAGACTAAACTTAGAAACACACTAAAAGTAATAAAAAACAAGAGAAACTATAGAATTTTCGTAGTACAATAGTGAAAGAATGTGCGTTAAAATGCACTAATCAAATTCTCTCACTCTTAAACTTTTGCGCTACAAGCAAAACTCTAAATTCAAAATTGAAAATAAAATAAAAACAAAACATGTAATTTCAAAGACCCTTAGGATCACAAAGGTGTAAACAAAATTCTTATTGTAGGCTTCAAGAACTATGGCGTTAGTGAGTAACTTCTTCTAACAATCAAAGCAAATAAGAGGACCCCATAAGTAGTAAGATCCTTGTGAGCTAAAATTCTTTCTTTCTAAAATGTTTAGGTTATCTGTTTACACTTAAAGCACATCATGAAAGTTAAAACTACCATAAGCTTGAAGAGACTATAACATCCACACTTGAAATACATGAGCACAAAGATCTAAAGGACTTTATTCAGGTTGTAATGTGGTCAAGGTAAGGGTGAGATAAATCCTAAGGGGTACTAGGCTACAACCTAAAGGGATAAACGAGAATTGAAAGGAATTACAGGAGTGGAACTAATCATATCTTTATTCACTTTCCAAAAACTTCTTTGTAGTCATTTTTCTTCTCTTTTCTCTTTTTTTCAAAAGGAATAGTAATATTAATTTTCTCCCTTCTTTTCTTTTTTCTATTTCTTTTTTCTGTTAACTTTTGAAATATCATAAATATACTAATTCAATCCCACACACTCCAAATAAGACTCTTTCATCCTCTTAAATAGGACCATAATATTGTTTTCCCACTTTTAGGCTTGTAATGAGTTATAAACAAAAAATAAAATAAATATGCTCAAATGGGCTTAAAAAAATATGATAATTTCAAGGTTGGCTTATTTGGCTATGTGGCTAAAAATAAAAAATAAAACAAAATACCTTTATAATATTAGTGTGCCCATGTAAACAAAGGGTTTCAATAAGATTCAAGTTCTAAAGTAACTAACAAACATGAGTGAAATCACACAAGAAAGAAAAAGAAATAGAATTTTGTATGTCATCCATTATAAGCCTCAAATTTTCACCAATAAAATTGATCAACCACAAGTGATGTATAATTTAGAATTTAGTCTAATTTATCATACTCATAATGCAAAAAAAGTCACTCACATCATATCACACCAAAATTTTTTTGTCAAGAGAACATACAAATTACTCAAACTTGCAACCCCAAAAATCATCGAAAAAGCATGCATTTTTTTTAATAACAAAACAAAACAACAAAAGTAAATGAAGAAAATAAAAAAATAAAAGTAAATGACATCCCTCCCTCACACTCAAAACTCAGATTGTCCTCAATGAAAGAAACAAGTATAAAGTAAGAGATTGAGAGAGGAAATAACATACCCAAAGAGTCACCTCGGATAGATGACTAAATAAGTAGCCTTTCCCAATAAAGCTATTCTATATTTTTCTCTTCCAATGTGGAGCTCTCATGGAATAGCTTTAGGCGATGTCCATTGACTTAAATTTTTTTATTAGTGATTTCACTTTTTATTCTAGGATCAAAGAGCATTATTTTATAGGTAAGTGTGTTGATTGAACAAGTGAAAGTGGTCTTCTCTTTGCCCATTAGTGCAATATAGATCTCCTTTTTTACAACATCCAAAATCAATGTGTTAATCCGCCTTTTGAGTTGACTTATTGATTTTTCCATATCCTCTGTTAGTTCCATGATTTTGGGTTGGCAACAATTTTGCTAAAACATGGTTCTTGACAGATGCTGAGCAAGATGTCGTAACATCTTGATCATAATGAACAATAGAATTTGTGCTTACATTGAAGACAAATGTTCTAACAAATGTCATAACATCCTGAACCAGAATATCAGTACAAGCTATTTTACATCTTGACAGGTTTGATTTGATTTTGTGATATTTCTTTTAAGATATATCTCAATAATATTCACAGGTCAAGAAGATTTGAATCAAGAACTTTAGAATCATATCACGTTAGAATTAAAGTTTCTGATATTGGTTGATTGAACTAATTAGGAAACTTAAAGATTTGTTCCAAGATACAAAAAGGGGGCTCCGCATATTTGGTGTAGTCTCTAGCGTATGGATTAAGAAAAGATTGGGGCAAAGGTTGCGAAACCCATGGACTGCCTGAAGACTACTTAAAGAGAATCCTAACCTAATGTGTTGTGCCCAAATTTTTGAACCTGAGATCCCACCTCATTTTTAAAATAGTGTGATCATCATTATCATTATACATAATCATTCATGCATCATTTACTAACCAAAAATATACAAAAGGCTATGTTTTCTTGTTGCTTAAGGTAGGTGACTGATCAAGAGGCTCAGGAAAATTAGGGTTTTGAGGCTCACAAAGGAGTTCAAATATTCTCATATGTTCAATTGATTCCCCTTATCAATATCCAAGACCAAGTATAGTTCAATTCAAGATCAACAACTTTCAAATTCATCTGGTAAACAACTAGGGTTTTGACCTAATTTTCTAGAGAGTTGACTTTTGGTCAAGCATGGTTCCATGGCTCAAATAATAACTCAATGATATCTAATGCCTAATTATGATCCACTAACAATACCCATTTGGTTAGAAGAGCTTGATTCCATTGGTGCTTAGAAGAAATCAATTCATTTGGAAAAAGTCATCTGTTCAAGATCACCTTTGACTTTTGAGGAATATGGTTAACCATGGACTTTTGAAGATCAGAATCATAAATATATGATTATTAAAGTCATTTGATCAAGGAAAATCAATAAAATCAATCAAAAATTAAAAAGTCAACAATCAGGGTTTTGACTTTTTCATGAAGAAATACATGTTTTTTACTCAACTTTGAAAGGCCATAACTTCTTCAATTCTTGACCATTTTTTGCTCAAAAGCTCAGTTTGAAGAAAAAGTAAAGATCTACAACTTTTCCACTTTGAAAATGTTTCCAAAATATGAATGCTTTTTAAGTTATAAAGCTTTGAAGTTGGCTACTTTTTGAACACTTCGAAAATTTTGCAAATGGGCAGATTTTTCCTCAAAAAGTAAGCATCTTTGACACCACTCTCCATCAAGATTTCTTCAGAATTTGAAGAAACACCAAACATGAAAGTTGTATAGGATGTTTAGGACTTTCAATAAAGTGCTAGAACTCATTTATAGCATTTGTGAGCTAGGAGAATTCGAAGAGATGATGAACCAAGCTATAAACCTTGAACCAAATCTGCATATCTCTTTCTTGCAGACACTCTTTTGAGCCATTTTCCAAGTTTTTTGGTCATTGTCCATTGAATCATTCCATTTCAAGCATAAATCCATGACTTCCATTCTTGTAAAGCCCTTTTAATCACCAACAACTCTTGCTTGGAGCTTCTAGCTTCTTTGATCTGCCCTAAAAGTACCACAAACCCAACAAGAAACCATATAAAACTCAAAAAAAAGGCTCCCTAAGTTATGTTTAAAGCATTACAAGTATCACTGAAACCATAACTTTCTCATTTCTTCACAAAGAAGCAAAGTGGTACAACTTAAGTTTGAAGCTACTAAATGATCAGATTTTTTCCCCCACAAACCAAAAAATGTGCCTGTAAATAGAGGCTATTGGTTCTAAAATCAAACACACATAAAGTTCCAAAGTCACTACCTCACTTGAAAATTCCAAATTTCCAACTTGTACCAACTTGTGCATTTTGAGTTCTAAGTCATTTCTGTGTCAAACAACCTTCCAAACACCTTCCATACACCTCATAGAAGTTGTAGCAACACTCACATTGCATCTGTAACGACTTGATTATCATAATCCATTTTCACTTTTGCCATTTGCAAGTGGATTCGAGTAGAGCAATCCAGACCAGTTCCAAGTGAAGTAAGCACTCAAATAGCATCACTAGGGTCTAATAAAGCTACCTTGATCATTCATTCACTTGTGGAAGTCCATTAAAGCATAATTACACATCCACTTGCAGAGGTAACTTTTTGAAACTTGAACTTTATCATTTAGGTATCATTTTCAATAAAGCTTGATTCTATTATGTTAAACATGGTGCAGGGATCAAAAGCCCTCTGTTAGTGTTCATTTATTGGTGCTATGAATCATTTAATTTCATTTTGAAGTTTTAGGGTTCATACGATTTTTTGGGAAATTCTTGAGTTATATGTTAAATAAATTTATGTTTAATACATGGTTGAAATCGTGAGTGAAAAATACACAGGTTTCATGTTTATAATTTTTAGAATGGTTGAGTTCTGAGAGAGGTGAATTTTCCAGAATTTCGTGAACCGAGGTTGAAGATGAAGTTCATCTTTTTGAACTTAGAAACTTGTTTTAAAATATATTGAATTGTTTTTGTTTTGATCATTGGATGTATGACCACCCCAGTGGTCGCGCGCGTGTCTTTAAGTCTTTTACCTTGCCAAGGGTGTGGGTTCGATCCCCTTTTTACCATTTTATGCAATTTTATTTCTTTTATGATTTCTAACACTAACTTTGCTATATTATTACCTGGTTGGGCCTTATGATTTTCAATAGCGCTTGGACCAGTGGCTAAGGTTTTAAGCTATCACCAATAGGGCGTGGGTTCAAACCTTGCTAAGCCATTTCCTTAATTTTTACCACTTATTTATTTTGTGTTATTTCACAACTTCGATAATCATTTTAAAATACCAAATTAACTTATTTTTAAGGGATTTTTTGTACACTCCCTATTAATGGGATATACTTTGTGAATATATTTTCAAAAGTCCAAAAATATTTTATTTTAATTAATTTTTAATTAATTCAAAAGATGGTATTTTAATACCTTTTAAAAATGCTTTTCTTCAAAATCTTTTGAATAATATTTTGTCCATTAACTTGTATGCTTTTGTGAATCAATTAGGGTTAGATTTAAAGTCAACCTTGAAGACACTAACATGTTCCTTTAGTTAATCCACTTAGGGTTTTGTTTCTTTAAACTTTAAAATGATTAGGTTTAGGATAGTGTACATATACTAAAACCCTAATCCAAGATCCCTTTGATCTTTTGATATTAATGCAATACCATGTTGATAGTAACTTGTTGCTATGATATCTCCTTGTTTATCCACTTGTACAGATGCTTGTTGATTTAATCTTTGTACCTTTGTACTTTGGTTTTGTTTATATATATATATATATATATATATATATATATATATATTATTGAACTAACCCCACATGCATGAGATATTTATTCCTCCATCATCACATCATATTCATTCGTATATGAAATGATATTGAGGTATGTCATCCATTGATTCATCAAACTTTTATATTTGAGTTTACACATTGATATTGTTAAACTCACCCTTGATTGTATCCATGATACACATGTATATCACACATACCACTTGAGATATTCATTATGAATGATTGCTTAAGATGTTGCCTAAACTCCAAAGGAATGAGATTGGTATTGACTAAAATTGTCAAGGTACTCACTCTCTTTTCCAAACTCTTTTACTTTGTGATTAGTATTGTTAAAGCTATGCACCCTTTGTTTTAAAATTGGTTTTGTATTGTTAAAGTTCAACCTTTTTAAATCAACCTTTGGTTTTGTATTGTTAAAGCTCAACCAACTTATTTTAAAACAACCATTGCCTTAGATTGTTAAAGTTTGACATCTTTTAAAACTTGTTAAGTATTGTTAAAGCTTAACATTTTAAAAACTCGTTGAGTATTATTAAAACTCAACACCCAAAAAGAATTTGCCACCTGGCTCTTTTATTTTCCTTTTAAGGGGAACTACAAAAGCTCTGACTTCCCTATTGCACTTGAGGGGTATGTAGGCCTAATATGCGATGTCTTATCAAGCTCACTTTTAAAATCTTCTTTTCTCATCCTCCCACTCTAATTTAAACAAGAACAAAAAAAATAGTTTTATAACTATAATAAATATATATTTAAAAAAAAAAGGTTCCTACGGAGTACCGTAGATGTGAGGGGTTCTAATACCTTCCCCTTGCATATCCAACCCCCGAACCATAGATCTCTGATAAGTTTATTAGTTTTGATTTTAAAAACTTATGTGGGTTTTATTTTTCTCTTTTTCCCATTTTCTTTAGAAACAATAAAGCGCAGTGTTGCACCCCAAAATTTGCCCACTTAATTTTACTTCTAACTGGCTTATGTTTCTCATTCATCTGCATACTTCCATAGGTCATGTACATAACCTTGCATTCATTCAGGAATTAATTCAAGAAATGGGATCAAAGGTCTTATAGTGAACTCATTGTCTTTTGCAAGTTTGCTTCAACTAAAAGTTCTCCTGGAACATGGATTAGGGTTTATTTCCCTATTCCGTGTGACAATAAAGAGGTCAAAGGAATAATAGAATGAAGTTTATTTATTCGTCTAATTGTCATGAAAAAGAAAGCGGTTTCTGGCATTTAATCAGATGACTTTCATGGTTAATTAATTAAATAACCAAATGAAATTTATGGCTTAGAGTTTATCTCTCTAAATAATTAGTGAGAAATTGGTTTATTGAACTTATCTCACGATTTGATAGTCAGATGTTCAAAGAGATGATTCGTTCTTTAAAGATTTAGTTCATCCGTTATGGCTTGGTAATTCAGTGGTGTCTCGCAAGCAACTCTCGGTGCAAATTGAAACAAGCTTTGAGGGTCAAAATTGAGTATATGAAAATACATTGGGAGAAAGTGAAAGCATACTTGAATTTGAGAAAAAAAAGAGCTTTATGAAATATTCAAGGGATCGCACTTCGACTTTGTTTCAATCACTAGCTGCACCTTAAATTCATTCAAAGATAGAAGATCCATTTCAAAATCCAATACAAGGACATTACACAAAAGTGGAAAAGACTTGGAAAATTACATTCAAAGAATGGATGCAAACTTCTCATCATTTGAATAAGTCCATACAATGTCAAACTTTTACTTATAAGTATACCATTCAAGACCCAAATACATTATGGAATTTACAAAAGAATACACTCTTGACATAATTTAATCAGAGTTTGACTTTGCCCTTTGACCTCTGTCCGAAGCTTCCATAGACTTCTTAAACCTCTTCACCTGTACGACTTCTGCTCCCACTTGTACTTTGTTATCTCCAAATTTCTAGCCCTGCATATCAAACAGTCCCTGCATCAATACACACACATACCAACACATCAAACCAATACAGAAATCAATACTCCCGGCAGCATACACTAAACTATTTTCAACTAGCAGCCCAGGACCATTTTGAATGACTTTTGATTCTAAACTTTCCATTAAATGTGTGTCACTACCCTATTCCCTTTTTTTTTTAACAAGCTGCTAACTCACAACCAACTATTCACTAACAGCATCTAATTAACAGTCCTGACAAACTAATTTCTAACAGTTTGTAACAACTTAACCACTTCCCAACTGTCATGTAACTAACTGTTTTCATCAGCCTTCTAACCACCCTATAACATATTTCTAACCTCTTCCTAATCTCACTAACCGTCATAACCAACATTTAACAGATTCAGTTTTAACTAACTACTTCCTAAACAGAATTCATTTCCTAACCAATTTTCAAACTAACAAATATCCTAACAGATTTCCAACAAACTCATATAACAGAAGTAACAGAACCTAACTGATTCAGTTACAAATCCCAAACATCAACTAACAGATTAATAACTGAACTCCTAATCAACTAACAGAGAATCAGAAAATCAGAGTAAGGAATTTACCTCAGATTCAATCTCCTCCACTTCTATAAAATCAGAACCACCACACTTCAGAACCTCTCTCCACCATTTCTTCATTCATCTCCTCCATAATCATTCTTCATCACTCTTCAATCTCCCATTCTCCATCACTCTGCTCCTTCATCACTCTCTCACATATCCACTCTTCACCATCAACATCACCTTGTGCATCTTCATCCTCATCAATCTACCCCGAGTTCTCTGAGGAACCACTGCTCTGCTTCCTCCATTGTCATTCATCATCACCACCTTTCACTCTCATCTTGATTCTTCACGTAATTCATCGTCTTCATCATTGCATCGCAAGTGGTATCAACGATTCAACATCCTCATTGCCTTCATTGCGAACAGCAACAACAACGCAATCAACAAGATTCAGAATCGCAAATCAAAAAAACGGAAAAAAGAAGAAAGCGGAGAAGAAGAGCAAAGAACTGAAGAAACAATGGATGCTTAATATTATCTCACCTCTGGTTTTCCTCAACAATCATCTTCAGCTCACATCCAGGTAAGTCTTCGAATCGCTATTTCCATCATTCATCTTCTTCTGCGCCTTCGTTGATGTTACATGGTAGATTGATGGCTTCTGATTATTTCCCCCATGACCTCGCTCCATGATTCGCATCCATTAGCGTTTAATTTCGTTTTTGCTTAGATCTAGGGTTCCTTTGTGGTTCAGATTAGAGGGAATTGGGATAGAATATGGGGAAGGAGGTCTCGTATCTAAAAGGAGGAGGCAGAGACGGGTTGATTGGCGGTCTTAGTTTTGAACTTGGCCGTGCTCCGCCGCCTCCGACGCGGCGGAGCGATTTCCGGTGAGGCGATAACAAGAATGAAACGAGGAAGAGAATTGGGTTTGAGGAAGTCTGAACGGCGCAATTTCTTTAACCCTATCTCCTAATTTAATTTCATTTTCTTTTAATTCAATTAATCTTTTTTTTATTATTATTTTTTATCTCTGAATAATAATAATAATTGAATCTGAACAAAAACAAGCTGGGCCTAACAATGCTAACCTCACCCCCTGTTTGGCCCATCGCCATTTTTGGCATCTCACAAAAATCTGTAACAAAAACCTTTGTTGGGCTTCTCCCTGATGGGCCCTGGGCCCTCCAATTACTGCACCTTAGGATTCAACTTACACCCCCTGAGGCCATCTATGTTATTTGATTGAATTCATGATTTAAGTAGATTTTTTACCATTTTCTCTTAATAACAAAATCACCATTTTTCTACTATTATTTTTAGACTTTAACACAATTTTTGATATAAAAATAGAATAAAAAATATTAGTTTTAGGCTATCTGTTTTAGTCTTTTACTTGACTTGTAATTCAATTTCTCTCATAAAAATCAACATAAAAATAATAGTACTTTTAATTCACTTTTGTGCTATACTTTGACTTGTTCTATTTCATGTTCTTGTACTATTTTCATGTATCCTACTTGTTGACTTCTAATTGTGATCTTTATTTTCATATTCTTTTATTCCTAACCTTAGGTAGAAACCATGATAACATTAGGTAGAAATTCCCTTCATACTTAGGCTAGTTTCTTTTCCTTTTCAACTTTAAAACACCTAACACTATCCAAATAAAATCCCTTTAAAAAATACTAAGAAAATACTAAAAAGCACTAATCAAAAAGTGAAAATCATTAAATAGGGAATGGAAGCTTGGACCTCCCTTGCTTAAGGGAATCGTTCGAGTGCTTGGATCTCCCTTGCTTAAGGGAACCATTCGAGCGTAAGTTCCCAATCATAAAAAACACAAACCATAGAGCAACT
Organism: Vicia villosa; assembly: GCF_029867415.1. Lineage (NCBI taxonomy): Eukaryota > Viridiplantae > Streptophyta > Magnoliopsida > Fabales > Fabaceae > Vicia > Vicia villosa. The sequence continues at coordinate 90,078,679 of NC_081183.1, read as the reverse complement.
TGAGTCTCCCTTGCTTAAGGGTGTCACTTGAAACGCTCAAAATCTCTTCTCTATCCCGCCTCCGAGGCATTCTTTAATCGGACACGTAATTTCCGCTCCATTCCCAGCTTAAGACTCCAGAGGTCGAGCAGCGGAGTGCGAATGTAACTTCGTCCACTAAAAAAAACAAACAAAAACTAAAGAGCCAAACTACGGCGCTCTGATTCCTGAAAAGGATACGTAGGCATTAGGTCGCGGGGCCTAAGCGAGCACAATTATTTATAAACCTTATTTTCCCCGTGTTTCATTTTCTTTCATTTGCATGCATTCCCTTAGTATTAAGCTATAGATTTATACACCCTTAGAATAGAACAAACATAAGTGGATCCTGTGGAGTACCACAGACGTGAGGGGTGCTAATACCTTCCCCTCGTGTAACCGACTTCTTACTCAATCTTTGGTCGCAAGACCTTTTCTTATCCTTTCTTTATTCCAGGTTTTCTGATATTCCTTTCCCTCTTTGGGATAAATATATTGGTGGCGACTCTGCTGTTCTTTTTTCGCGAGCGTGCGACAACTGGCGACTCTGCTGGGGATGTTGATAGACTTGTGCTGGTCCATTCTTAGCGAGTCGATCATAGCCTTTGTTTGTTGTTTCATTTATTGGGTGTTTCTTTGTTCTGTTTATATGTTTACATCTTGTATATATACTTGCATATCATGTTTATTTTCTCGCATTCTGGACTATATTATGGGCCCCCGTGGGGGCCACATATTTTTCTGCTTGTCTTTGCAGGTGGGGGGTTTTTGAGAGGTAAAAGGCCCACTACCCAAGCCAGTGACACATAGGATTAGCGTGGATGCTCATGTTGACTCCCGTGGCGCTTGCTATGATCGAGCTTGAGATGGGGTACCACAACTGGGCGAGGTTCTTTCATGGAACACTGTGTCTGGCACGCTTGTTGCCTCAAACACTTTGTACCCCATGGGAACTGTAGACCCTAGTGACCATTAGGAACCACTTGTCCGTGTCTAGACTACATACCCGTGAGATTGGGATGGGACAGGAAACTTGACCTTCATCATACCCGGATTTCTGCTATTCAACAAAAGGCGTCGAACCTTTGATCCTGAGACATTTGATTTATACAGAAGTTCTACATCAGTTATCTATCAGAATCAACATCGAACCTCTGAAGCTGGAGGATTCGACCTTATTTGACTTATGCACAGTTATCTATCAGAATCAACGTCGAACCTGTGAATCTGGAGGGTTCGACCATCTTTGACTTATGCCCAAGCTATTTATCCAGAAAGCAGCGTTGAACCTCTGAATCTGGAGGATTCGACCATATCTTATTGCCATGAGAAGCTGTTATCCAAGAAGCCTTGATCCTGATTCCTGCTACATTTGCATCATCATTAGCATTTTGCATTCATGCATATGCATCCATGGTTACCAAGACTCCTACTTTCTTCCTCTCCATCAGATCAGTCAAGACGATTCCTCCACACCGATATCTGACAAAAGCTCACAGAAGAAGAATCATGGGGAATTACAAACAAGATCAAGCTACTATCAGAGAATCTCATGCCTCCTCATGAGGGAACCTTCCACCAAAGGAGCCTAAAGACTTTATGTTTGTCAGAGAACATTTCATTTGCATCAGAATAAGGCCAATCTTGCCATTGTTCAGATTTCTCTAGTATTTCCAATTGTACTATTTTCGTTGTTATCAAGTACTTCTCATTGTAAGAAATTCATTCTGTTTGAATAAATAAAAATAATGCAATATACATGTTTTTCTCAAATCATTTCATCTTTGTCATGTTCATTGATACTTCACTCATTTGTCTTAAGCAACTAAAAAAGGAGAATGATGAAAAACCAAAAACACATGAACTACTAATTGTATGCTTTTGGAACAAAGATCCTGCTGACGATGTACAGGCATTGTTTCAATTCCTAAACACTGGAGTTATAAGGGAGTGAAACCCTCGTCAACCCCTTTGAGCCTAAGGAGTAGTAGTTTCTTTTCAAAAAATACAAAACCCTCAATCTTAACCAGGGGCAGGGTAGTCTTCAGTTAGTGCGACCGAGCGCTCAACTTTCAGGTATTCCATCAGAGGATCAATCATATCTCAGATCTCACAACAAAAGAAGAAGAGTACTATCCACAATGGATGTCTCCCATTCACTAAGAAGAAGGCAGTCACAACCTTTTCATCAAGTCAATCACAAAAGTCATACAACTTGTTCCCAAACGAGACAAAAAAGAATGAAAAGAAAGTTATGAATCATGATAAAAAAAAAAAAACAATATCCCGCTAAGTCAAAAAGAAAAAAGCTCGGAAGCAAATGACTTAGGCAAAAATTAGGGCATATCCCGCTGGACAACGAAAACCAAAATCAAATGAAAATTTTTGTCCAGGCAAAAATTAGGGAAAGCAAAAGAACAAGAACAAAAATCCTCCAAGGGACAAGTTGTCGTGACCATCAACGAAAGCACCAAAGGGTGACTGCCACCTCCATCAAAACCAAAAAGGATCCTCATCCATCATAATCCTTCCTGAAAGGTGAACACCCGTGTCAAACTAGCTGAACGTAGGACTGGAGAACATTACGAAGAAGGGTGGGTTAAGTAGAACTTGATCCTTTATCCTTTGTTTCTTAAACCGTGAACCCAGCCACGTTACAACCCTCAAAAGTCCTAATTGAAGCAGGGTTTGTTCCGAAAGCATACAAATTGTAAAAACATGTCAAAACTGACTCCTAATGTTGCTTGTCACTTGTGTTAGTATCAGTACAACATTTTGACAAATAAAAACTTTTCCTTTGAGATTGACATGTGCATTGCATTCTCATTATCTTCCCAAAACAAAATTGTCTCTAAACTTGAAAGTAAGTACTTGATACCAAGGAAAGTTCAACATTGAAATTCCATCGAGTAATCTTACAAAGGCAAAGGTTGGTCATCCACTAAGCAAATATTTGAAGAATCCATTTGGTGGAAGAGCTCCTTTCAATCTGGGGCATTCATTCCATGATCAACACTGGGGCAAACCAGTGCAAATCTCCATGATTCAAACATTATCAAAATCCTAATCAAAAGATCATACAAGCTGGGGCAAGCTAGAAATAAGTCATTTCTTCATCTTCAATCAAATGTCAGATATCGAGACAAGTGTCGAGGAGTCAAGCCAAATACCTCGCCTCCACAAGTTCTATCCTTCAATCAATGACCTTTCCACAAAGGCATTCTCCATCCATCCTTATATCTTGGAGACAATCATTCCATTCATAATCATACATACATCATACAATCATCATACATTGGCATATATCCCTCAATAATCCAATCATCAACAAATCAGGGGCATCCACCCCACCATGATTCTCAAACAGAGTTTCAGAACTCCACCTAATCTATTCCATACAAAGCAGAAACCTTGACCAATTAGTACACTGCATATAGAATTCATTACATAGCATCTCCAGAAATGCATAAAATAAATCAAACATTTGCATGTGAAGCATAAGCCAAGTTTCTCATCAGATGAGGTCCCTACAAAGTATTCAAGTTGATATTCCACTGGATCACTCAGAGTTACCATTGTGGTGTCATCTCCCAAGGTTAATCATGTTCATCTTTCTTCAACCCAGAGTTGATGCTTTTGTGTTCAACTCAGAGTTGGTCTCCCTTTCATCTTTAACCCCGAGTTAATTATATTTTCCCACTCAACCCAGAGTTGACGGTTGTTTTTTCCTCTTTCCCTTTCACCCAGAGTTGACGGTTATCTCTTGTCTTTTCCCACTCAACCCAGAGTTGACGGTCATCCTTTATTCAATCCAGAATTGACTTCTCTTCCTTTTCTCTCTCAACCCAGAGTTGACGGCTATCTCTTGTCTTTCCCACTCAACCCAGAGTTGACGGTTATCTTTTATTTAATCCAGAATTGATCTTTTCCCACTCAACCCAGAGTTGACGGTTATCTTTATTCAACCCAGAGTTGATCCTTCTCTTTTCCCACTCAACCCAGAGTTGAAAGTTGTCTCTTGTATTTTCCCTCTCAACCCAGAGTTGACGGTCCTCCTTTATTCAATCCAGAATTGACTTCTCCTTTTTCCCACTCAACCCAGAGTTGACGGTTATCATTTATCTTTTCCCTCTCAACCCAGAGTTGACGGATATTTCTTTCTTTCCCACTCAACCCAGAGTTGACGGTTATCTTTTCTCCTTTCTCACTCAACCCAGAGTTGACAGTTATCTTTTATTCAACCCAGAGTTGATCCTTTCTCTTTCTCTCTCAACCCAGAGTTGACGGTTATCCTTTTTCTTTCCCACTCAACCTAGAGTTGACGGTTATCCTTTGTTCAATCCAGAATTGATTATTTCTTTTTCAACCCAGAGTTGAAGGTCATCCTTGTTTCTTTTCCCACTCAACCCAGAGTTGACGATTATCTTTTATTCAACCCGGAGTTGATCTTTTTCCCACTCAACCCAGAGTTGACAGTCCTCCTTTATCCAATCCAGAATTGACTTCTCCTTCTTCCCACTCAACCCAGAGTTGACGGTTATTTCTTGTCTCTTCCCACTCAATCCAGAATTGACGGTTATCTCTTATTCAACCCAGAGTTGATCCCTTCTTTTCCCCACTCAACCCAGAGTTGACGGTTATCTTTTCTTATTTCCCGCTCAACCTAGAGTTGACGGCCATCTTGTTTCTTTTCCCACTCAACCCAGAGTTGACGGTTATCTTTTCTCTTTCCCACTCAACCCAGAGTTGACGGTCATCCTTTGTACAATCCAGAATCGACTTCTCTTCCTTTTCCCACTCAACCCAGAGTTGACGGTTATCTTTTCTCCTTTCCCACTCAACCCAGAGTTGACGGTTATCTTTTGCTTTTCCCACTCAACCCAGAGTTGACGGTTATCTTTTATCCTTTTCCCACTCAACCAAGAGTTGACGGTTATTTCTATTGGTTCATCTTTTCTTTTTCAACCCGTGGTTACTATCCAATTCCTTGTTCAACCCAGAGTTGATTTCCTTGCTTTCTTTCTCAACCCAGAGTTGATACCCATATCTTGTTCGACTAATGTTCCTCCTTCATTTCTTAATCTAGAATTGTTGTTCACCTCTTATGCAACCCCGAGTTGACCTCCCTTTATTCTTCGACCCAGAGTTGACCCACTTTTCTTTTTCAACCCAGAGTTGATGTTTATTTCATTTCCAACCCAGAGTTGATACAATATTCCTCAGTGGATTTGACATCATTTCCTCCCCAATGGATCCTATCTCATCAGGCAAATTTTTAGGTTCTCTTGATATTTAATCTTCTTCTACCTTGAATGATCGAAAGGCTAACGCCAATCTCACCTTCAGGTTTAAGATGATTAAATAGGGGCAGCTGTTGCACCCCAAAATTTGCCCACTTAATTTTACTTCTAATTGGCTTATGTTTCTCATTCATCTGCATACTTCCATAGGTCATGTACATAACCTTGCATTCATTCAGGAATTAATTCAAGAAATGGGATCAAAGGTCTTATAGTGAACTCATTGTCTTTTGCAAGTTTGCTTCAACTAAAAGTTCTCCTGGAACATGGATTAGGGTTTATTTCCCTATTCCGTGTGACAATAAAGAGGTCAAAGGAATAATAGAATGAAGTTTATTTATTCGTCTAATTGTCATGAAAAAGAAAGCGGTTTCTGGCATTTAATCAGATGACTTTCATGGTTAATTAATTAAATAACCAAATGAAATTTATGGCTTAGAGTTTATCTCTCTAAATAATTAGTGAGAAATTGGTTTATTGAACTTATCCCACGATTTGATAGTCAGATGTTCAAAGAGATGATTCGTTCTTTAAAGATTTAGTTCATCCGTTATGGCTTGGTAATTCAGTGGTGTCTCGCAAGCAACTCTCGGTGCAAATTGAAACAAGCTTTGAGGGTCAAAATTGAGTATATGAAAATACATTGGGAGAAAGTGAAAGCATACTTGAATTTGAGAAAAAAAGAGCTTTATGAAATATTCAAGGGATCGCACTTCGACTTTGTTTCAATCACTAGCTGCACCTTAAATTCATTCAAAGATAGAAGATCCATTTCAAAATCCAATACAAGGACATTACACAAAAGTGGAAAAGACTTGGAAAATTACATTCAAAGAATGGATGCAAACTTCTCATCATTTGAATAAGTCCATACAATGTCAAACTTTTACTTATAAGTATACCATTCAAGACCCAAATACATTATGGAATTTACAAAAGAATACACTCTTGACATAATTTAATCAGAGTTTGACTTTGCCCTTTGACCTCTGTCCGAAGCTTCCATAGACTTCTTAAACCTCTTCACCTGTACGACTTCTGCTCCCACTTGTACTTTGTTATCTCCAAATTTCTAGCCCTGCATATCAAACAGTCCCTGCATCAATACACACACATACCAACACATCAAACCAATACAGAAATCAATACTCCCGGCAGCATACACTAAACTATTTTCAACTAGCAGCCCAGGACCATTTTGAATGACTTTTGATTCTAAACTTTCCATTAAAAGTGTTTCACTACCCTATTCCCTTTTTTTTCTAACAAGCTGCTAACTCACAACCAACTATTCACTAACAGCTTCTAATTAACAGTCCTGACAAACTAATTTCTAACAGTTTGTAACAACTTAACCACTTCCCAACTGTCATGTAACTAACTGTTTTCATCAGCCTTCTAACCACCCTATAACCAATTTCTAACCTCTTCCTAATCTCACTAACCGTCATAACCAACATTTAACAGATTCAGTTTTAACTAACTACTTCCTAAACAGAATTCATTTCCTAACCAATTTTCAAACTAACAAATATCCTAACAGATTTCCAACAAACTCATATAACAGAAGTAACAGAACCTAACTGATTCAGTTACAAATCCCAAACATCAACTAACAGATTAATAACTGAACTCCTAATCAACTAACAGAGAATCATAAAATCAGAGTAAGGAATTTACCTCAGATTCAATCTCCTCCACTTCTATAAAATCAGAACCACCACACTTCAGAACCTCTCTCCACCATTTCTTCATTCATCTCCTCCATAATCATTCTTCATCACTCTTCAATCTCCCATTCTCCATCACTCTGCTCCTTCATCACTCTCTCACATATCCACTCTTCACCATCAACATCACCTTGTGCATCTTCATCCTCATCAATCTACCCCGAGTTCTCTGAGGAACCACTGCTCTGCTTCCTCCATTGTCATTCATCATCACCACCTTTCACTCTCATCTTGATTCTTCACGTGATTCATCGTCTTCATCATTGCATCGCAAGTGGTATCAACGATTCAACATCCTCATTGCCTTCATTGCGAACAGCAACAACAACACAATCAACAAGATTCAGAATCGCAAATCAAAAAAACGGAAAAAAGAAGAAAGCGGAGAAGAAGAGCAAAGAACTGAAGAAACAATGGATGCTTAATATTATCTCACCTCTGGTTTTCCTCAACAATCTTCTTCAGCTCACATCCAGGTAAGTCTTCGAATCGCTATTTCCATCATTCATCTTCTTCTGCGCCTTCGTTGATGTTACATGGTAGATTGATGGCTTCTGATTATTTCCCCCATGACCTCGCTCCATGATTCGCATCCATTAGCGTTTAATTTCGTTTTTGCTTAGATCTAGGGTTCCTTTGTGGTTCAGATTAGAGGGAATTGGGATAGAATATGGGGAAGGAGGTCTCGTATCTAAAAGGAGGAGGCAGAGACGGGTTGATTGGCGGTCTTAGTTTTGAACTTGGCCGAGCTCCGCCGCCTCCGACGCGGCGGAGCGATTTCCGGTGAGGCGATAACAAGAATGAAACGAGGAAGAGAATTGGGTTTGAGGAAGTCTGAACGGCGCAATTTCTTTAACTCTATCTCCTAATTTAATTTCATTTTCTTTTAATTCAATTAATCTTTTTTTATTATTATTTTTTATCTCTGAATAATAATAATAATTGAATCTGAACAAAAACAAGCTGGGCCTAACAATGCTAACCTCACCCCCTGTTTGGCCCATCGCCATTTTTGGCATCTCACAAAAATCTGTAACAAAAACCTTTGTTGGGCTTCTCCCTGATGGGCCCTGGGCCCTCCAATGACTGCACCTTAGGATTCAACTTACACCCCCTGAGGCCATCTATGTTATTTGATTGAATTCATGATTTAAGTAGATTTTTTACCATTTTCTCTTAATAATAAAATCACCATTTTTCTACTATTATTTCTAGACTTTAACACAATTTTTGATATAAAAATAGAATAAAAAATATTAGTTTTAGGCTATTTGTTTTAGTCTTTTACTTGACTTGTAATTCAATTTCTCTCATAAAAATCAACATAAAAATAATAGTACTTTTAATTCACTTTTGTGCTATACTTTGACTTGTTCTATTTCATGTTCTTGTACTATTTTCATGTATCCTACTTGTTGACTTCTAATTGTGATCTTTATTTTCATATTCTTTTATTCCTAACCTTAGGTAGAAACCATGATAACATTAGGTAGAAATTCCCTTCATACTTAGGCTAGTTTCTTTTCCTTTTCAACTTTAAAACACCTAACACTATCCAAATAAAATCCCTTTAAAAAATACTAAGAAAATACTAAAAAGCACTAATCAAAAAGTGAAAATCATTAAATAGGGAATGGAAGCTTGGACCTCCCTTGCTTAAGGGAATCGTTCGAGTGCTTGGATCTCCCTTGCTTAAGGGAACCATTCGAGCGTAAGTTCCCAATCATAAAAAACACAAACCATAGAGCAACTTGAGTCTCCCTTGCTTAAGGGTGTCACTTGAAACGCTCAAAATCTCTTCTCTATCCCGCCTCCGAGGCATTCTTTAATCGGACACGTTATTTCCGCTCCATTCCCAGCTTAAAACTCCAGAGGTCGAGCAGCGGAGTGCGAATGTAACTTCGTCCACTAAAAAAACAAACAAAAACTAAAGAGCCGAACTACGGCGCTCTGATTCCTGAAAAGGATACGTAGGCATTAGGTCGCGGGGCCTAAGCGAGCACAATTATTTATAAACCTTATTTTCCCCGTGTTTCATTTTCTTTCATTTGCATGCATTCCCTTAGTATTAAGCTATAGATTTATACACCCTTAGAATAGAACAAACATAAGTGGATCTTGTGGAGTACCACAGACGTGAGGGGTGCTAATACCTTCCCCTCGTGTAACCGACTTCTTACTCAATCTTTGGTCGCAAGACCTTTTCTTATCCTTTCTTTATTCCAGGTTTTCTGATATTCCTTTCCCTCTTTGGGATAAATATATTGGTGGCGACTCTGTTGTTCACATTTTCGCGAGCGTGCGACACGCAGTAGCGACTCTACAAAAATGTTTGAGCTAAGTCAATCAATGACTTTAGTCTCCAAATTTCACCGCTAAAAATGGAAAGGCATATGAAGAATTACCAATTAGGAAAAGTATTAGGTCTATTATTTTGAAAGTCTCGTGTGATTCAAGTCTCCCACGTATCTTTTGATACTGTGTGGAAGACTGAATGTTTCTTGACTGTTTGTCAAGCTATCTGTTCTCACTCAGAAGCCTTTAGGTAATGATTTAAATAAATATAATGCGAGTCAAAACATTAAAGTTAAAAAAAATATAATGCTTGATATATTCAAACTTTTAATGCTTACAGCTATGGCATGATCCCCCTATATGGATAAAGGCATTTCATTCTAATCATATATTAAAATAGAAAATAAATAACTTGGATGTAAATAACATAAAGTTTATGGATCTAAAACATTCAAGGACTGTGTGTTAACTTTAGCTAGGTGTTTCCTCCTTCTCCTTGTATCGACTTCCAGACCTTCTAATATTAATGTTGACTCTTTTCAAGACCTCATTTAACTTGACAATGGCTTATATAGGTTCTTTTCCTCTCTTTTTTCTTTTCTATTTGATTCTTTAGGTATATTCCTTTGTTTAATCAATATTGATTTCACATTATTAGAATTGATTATTCCCTTGAGGAGTATGAGGGATTCCTATATACAAGACCGACATGCCTCCAAATCTGCTTCCACGGTCATCATGACATCCTCATCAATGTGGTACTTTAATATCAAGTGAACCGTCAAAGAGACGGCCCCTAAAGTGGCCAACGTCAGTTGTCAGATAATATAATTGTACACAAACATACAATTGACGACCAGAAATTGGTTCTTCACTACTTTTCTAGTTTCTTTTCTCCCAAAAGACACCATTAGTTCTATGTATATTGTGAGAATTGGATCGAACTCTAGTGTTTCGAAGGGTAGCTTCTGGTTTGAAAGAGACTGTGTCGAAGACCTACATACTGTAGTCGAAGTGGGTTCTAATATGTGGGTGTTTAAATGCTAGGGTTGTTAGTATTTAATTAGGCCTATTTGTTATGTCCAATTGTTAAGTTAGCTTGTACCCAAAGTTGGATATTAATGGATATTTGTGAAAAAACCCATTAGTTTAGTATGTTAGGTTTTATTATAAATAACATACTAGTCTGTCATCATTGCATACTACAAATTCTAATTTAGGGGTGAGAGGGTTATTTGTTATTCTTGTAACTTGTAATCTTGGTTCAAAGAGAAAGGAAAGAATAACAGTTATAACCAATCCATATTGTTCTTCTTGTTTATCATCTTTTCTACCCTTGTGTGTTTCTTGATCACGAAGAAATAATTTATACTTTGTTCATCGAGTCATCATTTTCACAACAAATTGGTGCGATGAGCATGGAGAAGATGACTTCAATAAAGTATGAGATTCAAAAGTTCACCGGAGTGGACGATTTTGGTCTGTGGCGCTTGAAGATGAAAGCCCTACTGGTTCAGTCGGGTTGTTTGGAAGTGTTGAAGAGAGCGACAGCTATGGACGTTGCATTAACAGAAAGAGAGAAGACGGTTATGATAGAGAAAGCCTACAGTGCAATTCTTTTTATCCTTGGTGATAAGATTCTTCAAAAGGTATCAAAGGAGACAATGACATCAGGGTTATGGGTAAAACTGGAAAGTTTTTACATGACCAAATCGCTGGTGAATTGACTCTACCTGAAGCAAGCTTTATATTCATTCAAGATGATTGAAGATAATGTATTGGCTAAGCAGTTGGATATGTTCAACAAGTTGATTCTTAATCTTGAAAATATTGATTTGAAGATCGATGATGAAGATCAAGCGTTGTTACTGTTAAGTGCTTTGCCTCGTTCACATGCTCACTTAAAATAAACTCTCTTGTATGGAAGGGAGTCCTTGACCTTTGAAGAAGTTCAATCAGCCTTGTATTCTAAGGACTTGAATGAACGAAAGGAGCATAAAACTTCCACGGTTGGTGAAGGTTTGGCTTTTAAAGGAAAATTCTTGCGAAAGGGTTCTAAGTTCGACAAGAAGAAAGGTAAAAGTCAACAGAATTCTTACAGTGGCGAAGCATCCAGTATTCGATGCTATAATTGTAAGAAGGAGGGTCAAACAAGAAAGGTGTGCCCTGAACGCCTGAAAGATCATGAAGGTAAGGATAATGGCAATGCTTCCATTGTTCAAGATGATTTCGAATCATTTGATGTTCTTGGGGTTTCAAGTCGTGACTCGAGTAAGGAGTGGATAATGGGTTCAGGTTGCACTTGGCACATGACTCCAAACAAAAACTTGTTCGAGGAATTATATGATCAAGATTGTGAATCTGTATTGCTGGGAAACAACAAAGCTTGCAAGATTGCAGGTGTTGGATCTGTGAGATTTAAGCTCCATGATGAGTCAATAAGGTTGTTGACTGAAGTCAGATATGTTCCTAATTTGAAGAGAAATCTGATTTCTCATCGTGAATTCGACAAGGAAGGATACGTTTTCCAAGGAGAGAAAAGTATCCTAGGAGTCATGAAGGGGTCGAAGGAAGTCTTGAGACGTGTGAAGAAACAAGGCATGTATACCATTGAGGCTGAAGTTGTAAATGGTTCAACAAATGGTTCATCCACGAAACCTTTGTCGAAAACGGAAATTTGGCACATGAGATTGGGCCATGTCAGTGAAAGGTGCCTGGTCGAATTAAGGAAATAAAATCTGTTTGGTGGAGACAAAGTCGAAAAGCTGATGTTTTGTGAACCCTGTGTAATTGGAAAATCTTGTAGAGTGAAGTTCAACAAAGCCAAACAAAGAATACGTGGATCCCTTGATTATATCAATGTTCATCTTTGGGGACCTGCAAGGTGTCCATCATATTCAGAAGCAAAGTATTTTCTATCCATAGTAGATGATTATTCTAGAAGACTAAGGATGAAACTTTTGAGAATTTAAAAAGTTGGAAGACTTTGGTCGAAAATCAGACTGGCAGAAAGGTCAAGATGTTGAGAACTGATAATGGCCTTGAGTTTTGCAAAGAAGCGTTCAAGAGTTTTTGTGTTGCCTCTAGTATTGCATGGCATAGAACTACTGCAGGTACTCCACAGAAAAATGGTTTTTCTGAAAGGTTTAATCGAACTATTTTGGAGAGAGTTAGATGCATGTTGACTAGTGTTAGGTTAAAGAAGGTGTTCTGGGCTGAGGCTGTTTTGACAGCAACACATCTGATAAACAGATGTCCTTCGACAATGTTAGATATGAAAACACCTGAAGAAGTTTGGTCGGGACATCCACCAGATCTCGATAGACTGAGAGTATTTGGCTGCATAGCCTATTCTCACATTAGGCAAGACAAGGTCGAACCTAGGGCTCTGAAATTCATATTCATGGGATACCCTGAAGGAGTCAAAGCTTATAGGCTATGGTGCCTAGAGCCATATCACAAGAAGAGTATCACCCGTTGAGATGTAGTTTTCAATGAAGCTGAAATGGCTTTTAAGAAAACTAATGATGTTGGTTGAAATACATAAACATCTGACGAAGAGCTGGAACAGGTAGAGATTCCTGTTGAGGTGGAGCATGTTGATGTTGAATTACATATCCTTGATGAAATCGAAGAAGAAGCAAAAGATGCTGAGGAAGTTGAGGAAATTGTCGATGACTACCTATTGTTAAGAGATAGGTCGAGAAGAGTCATCAAGCCACCTCATAGACTTGGGTATGCAGATCCTATTGCTTATGGATCTGTTTGGTAAAACTAGCTGGTAACTGATAGCTGGTAGCTGGTAGCTAGTAGCTGGTTGCTTATAGCTGGTGACTGATAGGTGATAAGATAACTTGAGTGTTTGATAAATTAGCTGTTTTATCAGCTGATAGATATAAAATGACATAAAAGATCATTTTAATTAATAAGGGTAATAATATTTTGTTAAAATAATAAGGGTATAAATGGAAAAAAAGTCACAAGCTAAAAGCTACAAGTTCAAAAGCTACTTCAAACAGATTTTGAAAAAAAAGCTAAAAGCTAGTAAAAAAGATACAAGCTAAAAGCTAAAATAGCATTATCAAACAGAGCTTAAGCCTTAATATCTGCAAGTGAGATTCTAGACGAAGAACCTAGAGACTACAAGGAAGTTATGAGGAGTCGAAATAAGAATGAATGGATGAAGGCCATGAATGATGAAATGAAATCTCTTCATGATAATTACACTTGGGAACTGATCAAGAAACCTGTTGGGGCAAGGTTAGTCAGCAGTAAATGGATTTTCAAAATTAAGGAAAGAATCAAAGGAGTGGCGTCGAAAAGATACAAGGCAAGTTTGGTCGCAAAGGGTTTCACTCAGAAAGAAGGTGTCGACTTCAATGATGTGTTTTCTCCTGTTGTGAAGCATAGGTCCATTCAAATGTTGCTTGCCACGGTGGCACATTCGATCTTGAACTAGAACAAATGGATGTGAAGATTGCATTCTTGTATGGTGATCTAGATGAAACGATCTTGATGAGGCAACCTGAAGGGTATGTCGAAAAAGGGAAGGAAGATTATGTGTGCAAGCTAAATAGATCTTTATATGGGCTCAAACATTCTCCTCGATAGTGGAATGGGAGATTCGACAAGTTCATGGCACGCATAAGTTTCATTAGAAGTCAGTTCGACCATTGCGTTTAGTTCCGATTTTGGCCCGGTAATTCATTTGTTATTTTGTTGCTTTATGTGGATGATATTCTCATAGCAAGCAAAAATGTCGAAGATGTAATGAGGGTGAAGGCTGAACTCAATAAGGAGTTCGATATGAAAGATATGGGAGTTGCTTCCAGAACTTTTGGGATTGACATTCGAAGACATAGAAAGCAGTCGAAATTATGCTTATCTCAAGAGGCATACCTACGGAATATTCTCAAAAAGTTTGGTATGTCGAATTCAAAGCCTGTTGTGACTCCAACAAACTCTCAATTCAAGCTGAGTATTGATCAGTGTTCATGTACTGATGTCGAAAGAGCCTATAAGAATAGCATCCCATATGCTAATATAGTTGGTTCTTTGATGTATGTTATGGTATGTACTAGACCCGACATAGTATATGCAGTAAGTCTTGTAAGCAGGTACATGGCGAATCCTGGAAAGGCTCACTAGCAAGCATTGAAGTGGATTTTAAGATACATAAATGGGTCTCTGAATAGGATCCTAATTTATGGTGGAGCCTTGGGTGAATATAATAAAGTAGTAATCGAAGGATATGTCGACTCTGATTATGCAGGTTTTATGGATTCTAGAAAATCTATTTCTGGATATGTTTTCACTATGTTTGGCACAACAATTAGTCGGAAAGGAACACTTCAGAAGGTTGTTGCTCTATCAACCATTGACGTGGAGTATATTACCCTAACTGAAGTTGTGAAAGAAGCATTGTGGCTAGAAGGTTTTGCAAAGGAGCTGAAACTTCAAGGTCGAGGTATAACTGTTAAATGTGATAGTCAAAGTGCAACACACCTGTCGAAGAACTCAGCATATCATGAGCGAACTAAGCACATCGATGTGAGGTTGCATTTCGTTAGAGGAGTAATCGAGCATGGAGAAGTCCAAGTGCTGAAGGTTTCGACAGATCACAGTGCTGCTGATATGATCACAAGACATTGTCGAGTTGCAAGTTTTTCCACTGTATGCAGTTGATAAAGCTGCATGAAGAAAGCTAGTTTGTTCTTTGATGTTATAGAGTTTGTTCCAAGGTAGAGATTTGTGAGAATTGGATCGAACTCTAGTGTGTCGAAGGGTAGCTTCTGGTTCGGCGGAGATTGTGTTGAAGACCTACATACTATAGTTGAAGTGTGTTCTAGTATGTGGGTGTTGAAATGCTAGGGTTGTTAGTATTTTAAATTGGGCCTGTTTGTTATGTTTAATTATTTAAGTTAGCTTATACCCAAAGTTGACACGAAGAAACAATTTATACTTTGTTCATCGAGGCATCCTTTTCACAATATATATATATATATATATATATATATATATATTGTGAGATATTGGATCGAACTCTAGTATTGTCGAAGGGTAGCTTCTTGGTTCGACAGTTCGACAGAGTTAAGCATGAAGTCGAAGGATTGTTCACATACTGGTGTCGAAGTGTGCATGCTGTAGTCGAAGATGGGTCTAGCATGCAGATGTCGAAGATGCTAGGGTTGTTAGCATGTTAAATTAGGTTTTAGTGTTTAAACCCTAATTTGTTAAGTTAGCTTGTTTATTAAGTTGGCTTGTGTAATGGGCCTTGCTGAAAAAGCCCATTAGTTAGTATGTTAGGTTTTATTATAAATAGCATACTAGTCTCTCATCATTGCTAAGCTGCAAATCCTAATTTAGGGTGAGAGAGGTTATTTGTTATTCTTGTAAACTTGTAATCTTGTTCTAAGAGAAAGTGAAAGAATAGCAGTTATAACCAATTATTGTGTTCCTCTTCTTCCGTGTCCTTTATTCATCCCTTATTTTTATACTTTGTTCGTGGCATTGAATTCACAACATATATATATATATATATATATATATATATATATATATATATATATATATATATATATATATATATATATATATATATATATATATATATCCAACAGTCTTGTCGTCGATCCATTGAATCCTTGGAGGTTGCTTCCTTTATAAGTGACGAGACTCTCTTGAGTTAGGCGTAAATTTTCCTTTATAAGTTGAATCCTTGGAGGTTGCTTCCTTTGTAATGGGACATGAAATTTTGAAATCTCGTTAACTAGCTCCTCGTCATAGAAGGAGGCGGGTGACCTGACTTTTCTAAGTGGTTCTTTGCATTTGTTAAATCTAATAAAAGGATGAGTGGGTAGGTCAGTTGACACTTGTTAACTGAGTTAAAAAAATTGTTGGTTCAGAGTTCAAAGTCTGACAAAAACATTTATTTATTTGTAAATAAGTTGTTGATACTTATAAATCAACAACTTTTTTAAAAAAAACTAATAAAAATAATACATATATTTACCATAAGTCCTTACAAAAGACACAAAACAAATATTTGAATTAAAAAATTACTATATGTTTTACATTTACAAAATCTAATTTTTATAATTTAATATACGTATTTGAAATAAAATCATAATAGCTATAACTATTTTATTCAATCAGATTGAAAATACTTAGTTCATAAAAAGTATATTTTATTATTTTTTAACTATAACTATATCATTTAAACCTTATGTTTTTTAATCAATCAAATATTATTTATTTATATTTTATTAAAGAAATATTCATAACGGGGGATAAATCGTTAACTTGTGTCTAAGTTAAAAATATGAGTGATAATTAGGTGCAGTGGAACATTCCAACAGAGAAGTCAAATCTCAATGAGCTAACGACCTATGGAAATTTTTTCACGTGGCTATTTAGTCATCAGGTAAACTAAAATTATATTTGTTTTAGAAATTAAATTATAGTATTTGTTAATTAAGCTTTATATGTTTATGCGGGATATTTGTTAAGCAGTCTCACTCTTCTTATCTTCATTGAATTTTATATTTAAAAAAAAATTAATATTACTACTAATAAGATGATGACTTATCTATCTCAACAAAAAAAAATGATGACTTCTCTCAACAGAATCAATTTAATTTAAATTTTGATATTTGATATGTGACACGTCTATTAACGGTTGTTTTAAACTAATTTTTATGTTTCATGCTTTAAATTTAATTTTTTAAATTGATCTTTCTTTTATTCATTTTAAATCAAGAAAAAGTCTTCTAACTCGACTCTGGAAAATGTATCGGCTGGGAAGGCGAGTTAACAAATAGTGTTATAGAAAGTTAATAAATTTTCACCTCAGGTCAAAGACTTACAGAAAAACTAAAAAGCACGCCATATAAGTTTCAATCAAAAGAAAAAAATGGCATTCATCATATATTCGATTTTCAATTTTTTTTTTTATTTTCAAAATAGGAAATCGCGTCCCACTTTTCCTCTTGGTTTCTTCTTATATATGAGGTAATAGATGTATTTTTTTTTTTATCTCGGTTTAGTGATTCAACTGAGGGTAAAACTCTTGTTTTAATTTTTTTTTCATTTGACACATTTTTTCATTTTAATATGCATTTCTTTGACACAAAAGTTAAATTGTACATTTTGTGAAACAAAACAAATGACCCATTTGTGAAACTAAAACATATACAAATGATTAATCAACAAAGACAAAAATTAAAGTTTTCCGACTTAAATGGATGTCCTAAAATCTTCTTCTGTGAATGATATCCGATCATTAAACACCTATAATTTAAACGAAATTTGAAAATAATTAGGATAACACAACAACAATAATATTAAACCTTTAATAATAACAACATCAACATTAAACCTTCTGACCATCAATTTCAATGAAAACATCAACATCAATCTTTCAATCACAACAAGAACAATAACATTAAACTTTTTACTAAGAACAACAACGTTAGCTTTTCTTAAAAAGACAACATTAGTGTTTTGTTATCGTTTATAAATTTCTTCCACGGTTAAGGATTTTGGAGTGATATCAAACTTTTGCTCACCATTAAAAGTCCTCAGCAATCTGTGATATGGATGATTGGATCTTCAAAAATTTTGATACCCAAGGTAAAGAAACTTTTTTTCCTATTCTTTAGTTGGTGGAAGCATGTATCAACTTCATATATAGGACACACCTTATGCCTCTTAACGATGTACTCTGAAAAATTATCGTATGTAGGAAAGTCCCTAATTATGCAAAACAACACGACATATAACTTAAAATTTTCACTTGAATACACATCATCAACATCAACACCTTCCCGCAAAACTTTTAAATCATTGATCAATGGACTTAGATAAATATCTATATCATTTCCTAGATGTTTTGGACCCGAAATCATTATATATAACATCATATCTTTGTGTTTCATGCACAACCACAAAGATAGGTTGTAAATTATGAGAAAAAATAAACCTGAAATAAGTTTAGTACTCAAATTATCTAACGAGTTTATTCCATTAGTGGCAAGTCCAAGCCTAAGGTTTTTTGCTCACAGATGAAATTTGAAAACAACAAATCAATTTTCTTCAATTGCAAAAAATCAACTACATGGAAAAAATTTCATCATATTTATTTTCATCATATCACCTTGGTAGGAGGACCCTTTTTGCTTACACCATCACCATCATCAGCACAATTGTCCTTCAGCTTGTAACGCGACTCCCCACTACTTGGGCATTCGTTCAAATTTTTATACTCTTTGAAATAAAAGAATTTTATTATTTCAAAGTAATCAATTACAAGCAAAGCCTATAATACATAAGACATCTAATTACATGAGTAGATTAACTATATGCTCTCTATAGGAGGGTTTCATCCATCCTCTATATACAATGGTATCCTTAATATTGCTTAGCACACTATCAATATCTCTAAAAGATCCCTTATTGTCAAAGATCTTGGTGTTTCTGTACATCCATATATTGTAAACCACTTCTGTGATGACAGCTTTGAGGATGCTCGCTTTCCTACCTTTACTCTTGGTCTTGCTCTTAATCCAGCTAAAGTCTATGCTCCTGTTAACTTTGATGTCCAACCACTGTAAGACATTCTCCCATATCACTAATGTATGATTGCATTGAAACATTAGATGATCGATAGTTTCAACATTCACATCACAGAATTCACATTGTTGGTGCTGCATTATCCCAATTATGTGCAATCTCTGCTTAGTGGGTAACCGGTCCTGAATAGCAAGCCAAAAGATAACTTTGGCTCTAGGTCTTGCTATGTTGTGACTCATCACATGATACCAATCAACCTTATTGTCCTCCGCCATAAGCGCATTGTAGACTTTCATCATTTGAAAAGTACCTGTGCTACTCATATTTGACCACAGCTGCTGAATATTAGTAATACTCACCTTGCTTGCCAATATATGCTTCAAGATCCAGGTGCAGCTACTAGTTTTAATATCATTCATACAGTCCCTGCCTTTTAAAAAGTAAGTGTGAACCCATTTTACCCATAGGTTGTCCACTTTCATACAGATATTCCACAAACTTTTCAGCATAGCCACCAAGTTCCAGATGTACAGATTTATAATACTCAGCCCACCATACTTCACAGGTTTACAAATTTTTATACTCTTACTTGTATAATATGCAATCATTACGACATACATGTATTTTGACATAGTCCAAATTCATTGATATAGCCTCATAATTACGATTTAGCAACATGTAACACTATGAAAGCACGTCTTTTAACAATTCAAGAAATTAAGTGAAACTTTTATGCGTTCACCCACTTTTTTCCTTCAGATTAAACAGTCTTAACACAACTGAAAGTCATGTAAAATTGTTGCACCCCAAAAATAATGAATTTTTCTTGTCAATACGTAAAGTATCATACACATGGACTCTCTTAAAAGAATCTTCTTTAATATTCCAGATCATATATTCTAGATGATCATCCATATCTTCATCAACTTCATTTTTATGTGCTTATAAAAAAACTTCATTTCTCCATGCCACACCTATGTCGTATAATTTTGACAAATTCCATCACAAAATAGATGATTGAATATTTTTTACTTTCCACATTTTTTTCGTATTCTTGCATATAACACAAAGACAACAAAACATCTTTTATTGTTGGGAAGGTTTCTTTCAATGAACTCGAAAAATTGAACCACTCCATTTTCACACTTATCACTTAATGTATTCGATTTCATCCGACTACGATCCATAAATATGTACTTTTTGAAAATAAAATCAAAATTATAAACTAATTAATCATGCATTTTGAATGATAACTTTATTAAGTTCAAAAATTTGCCAAGTCACATTGTAATAATTCTACACCTATATAAATTACTCATTTTAAAAACCTTTAAGAAAGATGTCAAGACTTTAGTAATTTAACACAACAACAATGAATATTTGATCTCAACAACAACAATAATATTAAACCTTGAATCTTATTAACAACTACAACAACAACAACCAAAAGAAAATCAACAACACTGAATCTTCAGTATCAAAAATAACAATATCATTAAACCTTAAATATCTCAACAATAATAACAATACTATTACAACCATGTAGAAAGTATTTATGTATCAGAAACGTGATAAGAGAGTCAAGGAAATGAGTTGGTTTGAGTATCGAGTTTCCTTATTAATGCTTTGTTCGAGTTTCCTTCTTTTAGTTTCGTTAGGGTTTACTTCCTCCTTTCTTTGAAGATGGAGTTTTGTTTGACTTAGTGAAGAAGATGAAGAATGGTATTTTTGAGTTAACGGAAGATGGTGTTTTTTCCGTTAGATAGAGAAGATAAATAAGGTGCTTTGTTTGCTAGGGCTAAATTTCTTTACGAGAAATGAAAAGTGAATGATATCTAACGTTGTATTTTAGAACATAATATTGGGAGTTTGCCTCTCGGTTGGGATTAACAACCGAGGGAATAGGGGTAATTTTCCTCTCGGTTGGAGAGCACAATCGAGAAAACAAGTGGTAGTTTTTCTCTCAATTAGAGAGCACAATCGAGGAAATATATAATTTATATTTTAATTTAAAAACAAAATAAAATAAGCACGCCATTTTAAAAGAATTAAAATCATAAACATAAGTTGCTAGAATTTGAAACCTATCCTTCAACTGTCAGCCCAACTGAGGGAATAAATGAATTCTATTACAGACCCAAAAAGAAAATAGTGAATTGTAAGGAATATCACTTACATATTTTTACCATTCACCATTTTATTGAGTTGCAATATATTTTGAGTATGATTAGGAATATGTTTCTCAATATTGTTAGCCAATGCAAATAATAAATCATTGAATTTTTTCCTTTGATAACAACATTGAGAAATTATTCTTTAAAATGTTGTGAAAATCTAAGGTTTAATTCACATCAAGAAATTTGATGTGTGGGGACAAATAATAGTGACAATTAAAATAAATGACATTAAACAATTATAACTCTTTGATGCAATAAGACAATGTATTAACTTCGCAGAAGAAGATAAAAGAAGGTGAGAAACATAAAAGATTTGTTTACCTAGTTCGATCAAGTGATCTACGTCTAGGAAGAGAGAAACTCTCCCATTCACTATACTCCAAAAATTGTTACAAGAGATTAAAAATGAGCTACAAGAAAATAAACTTCAAATTTCTCAAGAACAAGCACTATTTTTTACCCAAGTGTTTCCCTATTTCTCCAACTCTCAATATAGTAATTACACAAACCTAAGATGTTTATAAGTATTGTTTGATCTTTCTAGATAAATCTACAGGTTGCCTTAAACCCTAAACCCGTATTTTTTCCTTTAGCTCTAAAGTTTTAAAATTGTCCCGCTTAAAAGAGTAGAAGAGATACATATTTATAATTATTATTACTAAAACCCAACAAATTCATAAATAACAAACTTCAAAACATATCTCATTAATATTTAAAATAAAATATATTAATAATATCTCTTAAAATATTATAAAACATCTTATAATATCTCTTAAAGTATTATAAATATTTTATAATTTGTTTTTATATTAATTTATAGTATCTTTAAATTAATATAAAAATATATATCCAATATTCTAGCATTAATGAACGGATATGCAAATCGAACCAATTAAATATAATATTCGCAAACCGCCTGAACCATACATTCTTGTTGCTTTTCAGATTCCTGATTTCTGTCAATCTCGAAACATGTTTTCTTTTTCTCCGTCACTTAAGGTTGTAAGGCATGCTTCAACAATCTCCACCTTAACTTTAAACCGTGGTGATGTCAATTTAACCATCAACCACCTTGTTGTTATCGACCATATTAAAACCTTATTCAACAAACTTGATCAAGTTTAAGTTACCCTTAAACCCTCATCTTGCCACTTGCATCCACTTGTTTTCAGTTACCTTTTTTGCCTAGGTAATCTAACAAGCCAACAAGAATATTTTTTCAACTATTGTTGACTCTATATGCTTTCGAATGCATCCTTGAAGGTCCCTATTTTTGTATTTTAAAACCATTCAACCACATTCAAAGCATAAAACCCAAGACTATCATAACCGTCCATTTAAGATGTTACAATTTCCCTCCATACCTAATCACGATTCAAATGATAATCAGAGGCCTCTGTAATAGTTCCCTCAACACTACTAGTATCCATAGTAGGAAATTCCATCTCAAACTGAGTTTTCTCCGCCAGAGTTTCTAAAAGCTTCTTCACTTGGTTTTTACGCTTCTTCCTCTGAAAGAATTTTCTATCAACCAGGTAAGTTACTTTGACACCAGCCTTACCCCTAAAAGCTCAATGACAACTCACCGGTCTCATGCATTTTTATTCCTTGTCTTCTGTAAAACTCATTAAATTGTTCCAAAACAACTTCCAAGTAATCATCATGCATTGACCTCAAATCTCATAGCTTATTCATGTCATGAAAATCTTCACTAACTAATAATAAATGAACAACAACATTTGAACCTTCTAAAATATATAGACCATTTATTTTAGACCATTTAGTAATGATAACTTCATTAAGCGCAGTTTTCAACACCCCACGTTCAACTCAAGTGCAATAGTCTAGATCATCAAACATGCTTATGGAGAAAAAATTTCGCTTGAGTTCTAGAGCATACCTCACATTGTGAAAAAGAAACTCATGATCATCAAACATTTTAAGTATGTTTGTAATGATACCATGAACCTTGTCATTCTTATTGTCACCAAGGATAACTACTCCAACTTGTTCCAACTTCAATGTCTCAAAGTATTCTATTCTTAAACACATGTGATAAGAAAAACTTGAGTTTATCACCCGACTATCTCCGGTTTTCAAATTGGATACCACTAGTGCACCAGCACTCTCATAACCATCCTCATCTAAGGCAACCATAACTTGAACATAATTGTCATTGTCATCTCTCTTAGGATAATCCCTCTTGAAGTGACCTATTTTATAACAATTGAATTTCTCACCTTTAATTTGTTAAACCTCTTTGATTTGGAAGTCCCTCTATGCTCTTGAGACACTCAAGCTTTCACCATTATCATCAATTTTCAAATATTTCACTTTTAAAAATTCTTTGGATCTCACAGGCGTTTGTACTTCATCCAAAGTAATAGTTCATTTCTTACCATAAAGAATAACATATTTAAAGTGCTAAAAGGACATAGGTAATGAGATCAACAAGAGTAGAGCCTTGTTATCACCAACAATCTTCACCTCAATATTCTCTAGATCATCAATAAAATCTTATGAGATTCTATCAGTTGATCAACTAAGGATTTGTTCTCCATCATTCGTAATGAATATAGTTGTTGTTTCAGACACAACCTGTGAGCCAAAGACTTGGTCTTATACAATGATTCAAGTTTTTCCCAGATCAAAACTGCAGTCCGCTTCCTGGCGACTTCCCTTAGAACTTTATCCCCAAGGCACAAGATAATGGAACTCCTAGCCTTATCCAGCATCCCAGTCTTCTCTGCTTTTATTAAACGTGCATGTTTCAATGTTTCTCCTTTCAAAGCTTCAATACACTTCTCTTGAGTTAAAATTTCTTGTATCTTTACTTTAAAAAACCAAAATCGTTGTCTCTAGAAAATTTTGTGATCTCTCATTTAGCCATGGTGCTCACTTGTAAACAATACCTCTTTTTCCCATGGTAGGCACCGGGTTGTTGTAAAAATCTAAAGTTCAATTCACATCAATAAATTTGATGTGTGGGGACAAAGAAAAATGACAACCAAAATAAACAGTGTTAAGAAATTATAACTATGTAATGCGATAATACCATGTATTAAATTGGGAGAAGAAAATAAAAGAAGGTGAAAAACACAAAATGTTTGTTTACCCAATTCGATAAAATGATCTATGTCTGGCGGAAAGAGATGCTTTCTAATTCACTATACTCCAAAAGTTGTTATAACATATTACAAATGAGTTAAAAGAAAATAATCTTCAAAGTTCCTAAGAACAAACCTTATTTTCTATCCAAGTGTTTCCCAATCTCTCCAACTCTTAATATAGTAATCACACAAACCCAAGGTGTTTAAGAGTATTGTTTGATCCTTCTAGATAACTCTAAAGATTTCCCTAAATCCTAAACCCTTATTTCTCTCTTTAACTCCGAAGTTCTAAAATTGTCCCACTTAACATAACAAAAGAGATACATATTTATAATTGCTAAAATCCAACAAATCCATAACATATCTCGTTAGTTGTTAAAATAAAAGATACTATTAATATCTTAAAATATTATAAATATCTTAAAATATTAATAATATTTTATAGTAAATTTTTATATTAATTTATAGTATCTCTAAATAAATATAAAAGTATATTCCAATATTCTAACATTAATGGACGGATCCGCAAATCGAACCGACTCAACCTGATATCCGTGAACTGTCTGAACCATAAATTCTTGATGCTTTTCGACTTTTTGATTTATGGCAATCTTGAAACATTTTTCTTTCTCTTCAATTTAAGGTTTTAAGGCATACTTCAACAAAATATAAAAACTACATCAATACAACAACAAAACCAACAACAACAAAAACGAGAAAGCATTAAATAAAGTTTGATATTAGGGAGAAATATGTATTCATAAATAGAAAATGAAGTTTAGAGGCAGAAAGATAGGTTAGGTTTATGGCAATAGTGAAATAACTCGGTGCTTTATATATAAAATTGGGGTAACTTTTCCCTCGGTTTTACATGTAAACAAGGAGAAAAGTTATTTACTTTTAATTTTAAATAAAAAAGGAATTCACCATTTTAATTATAAATTAAACACGAAATTGCTAGTGCTGAAAATAACTTAGTGTTTTCAACTTTACATATTATATTGGACTGAGGCTGATTTCCATTAGAGGGTGACCACATGTAGCAGTTGTCTGTGTATCTAGATCCTTTCTTGAGTTGAGTGTGTTTTTATTTGTAATAGTGCATTGTTCGCTAGTAAAATTGAGGCTTAATTCATGATCACATAGTTGGATAATATTAATGAGGTTAGCAGTAAGACCATAAACGAACAACACACATCAAGACAAGGAAAACCATGATAGTCCAACTGACCCTTTCATACAATTTTTCCTCTAGCACCATCACCAAAAGTAACATAGTTGTTGGAATAGGGTTTGATATTTGTTAGATAGTTTCTTTCACCAGTCATTTATCTAGAACAAGTGCTATCAAAGAACCCAACTTTTCTAGATCAAACTTTGAGCGAGATGTAAACAATGTTGACTTGATGCTTAGGCTTGACACGCTAACATTGTTGAGGATGTGGTGAATTTTTATACTCTTCTAGGGATATACTTGATTATGATGAAGTTTTTTTAACCATACATTCTATATAAGAAAGGACGAATGTGACTACTTCGACCACAATAATGACATACCCATGGAGGCATATTCACAAGAGTCCCGACTAAGGCAATATTATGCTTGTAAGACGTGTGGCAGGTTGTCACAACATTATACCAGACAATACAGTCTCCAATTTTTATGTAAGAGGAACATACATAGTCTTTGGGAATGGATGATCCGCCATTATATCCAAATTCCTTCATGTTCTTCGTAGGTTTTCTAACAAAAAAACATAGAGATTTTCAACTCTAGAATTCAGTATGTACAAAAATATGATTATTCATTCAAGTTTAGAATTGAAACACCCAACTTCCTGCTTCAACCCAACAATAGTAAGCATGAGTGTGGTTTTGTCTTGAAGAAGAGTTTAAGTTTTTTCCTTATGCTTTTCAATCACTTAGGATTCTTCATTCCACATTAAATAATTTTTTTTGTAAGATTCAACAAGGGCATCATCAAATAGCTCATCTTCATCACTAATATTCTCATTATCATTAGGAAATACAATAGCAATAGGTAACTCAATATTAGAGTCTCTTTGATGCAGGTAGGAAATGTTACAACACTACTTATCAAACTCATCATCTGAAAATGTGACATTTCCAATTTTTATTTGTTTTCTTAGAAAATTAGAACATTCAACTAGGATATGTGCAAATCATTCACATGCACAATATTGGCTTCCTTTAGATCTGTTAGGATTGCTAGAGTCTTGTCTTATGCCATCTCTTCCTTGACGCAGAAAGTTACTACTTTTTAGACTCTGTTGTTGATTTCCTTAACATTTGGAGAGACTATGTTCCCATATCTTCTATCAAGTCTTCTTATAACATTGCTAAAATTCTTAGTAAACAAGAAAATATAATCGATAATATTTTCATTAGTGGCATTAGATATACCTGGTCTCCATAACTAGCAATATTGGCATCAAACGCTACTCTTTTACTCTTATTCTTAGAAAAGACCCTCCCTTCATTGATATTGTCCATCTTCAACAGAAAATATTAGTTACCTTGGAGCACATCGGACTATTATTGGGTGCTTACTCTGATTCCACTTGAAATTATGTTTGACCATTAACAAGATGTCACTAATAATATTGTAATAATGTGTGAGACAAGCTAATTTGAACTAATTAATGAAAAATTAAAAAAATAATAAATAAAAGACACAAGGAATTGGTAACCTAGAACAGTGTAACTATCACATGTGTGTGGAGAGTAGTAGCCCAAAGGAAATAAATTCTCCAATTATGAGTAGTCAATAGTACACGATGACCTCATTTGAAGTCTCTCAGTTTATATAGTGCCCTTTTTCTAATGCTACATGTGAATTTTAACTCAAACTCCTATTGAATTTAAGATACCATTACTTCCACTTAAACACTTTCTCAAGTGTTTGTAAGAATCGATGTTATGGGCGTGATCAGGGCCGGTCCTTTGAATTTTGGTGCCTTGGGCGAATCAAAAGAGTGGTGCCCCTATAATTTTTTTAACAATAAGTACATAGGGACAAAAGATATAATTGAATAAAAAAACACATTTTCATTTGACAATGTCCAAAAAGAATACAAGTATGAATCTTTGAATCATGTTTATACTACATCAAAACATAAGCCACTATAAAGAGAGTTCTTCTTCTTCTTCTTCTTCTTCTTCTTCTATAAAAAAATTGACGAAAAATTTAAAAGTATTTTAATATCATTCTCTTAACTTTTTTGTTGTAAAATCATTAATAATTTGGTCATAATCAAGGTTCTTCAAAAAAAATATTTTCAATTGAAATCAACGCAAGATTATTTAATCTATCTTGTGACATAGTAGATCTCAAGTAAGATTTTAATAATTTTAAATTAGAAAAACTTTTTTCAGCAGATGCAACTCTGATAGGAATAGTCAATATTATTCTATAAGCTATGCATACATTAGGAAAACAAATAAAAGTCTTTAAACTACTCAATATTAGGGGTGGCAAAACGGGCCGCCCCGTCTTAAGCCTGCCAAAAAACGAGCGGGGCGGGCAAGCCCGCAAAGTTAAATGAACATAAAAGTCATGCCCGCCCCGTCAAAATAGCGGGTTGGCAGGCGGCGGGCTTGCCCGCCTATTTTTTTATTTATTTTCATTTTTTAATAAATTAATAGTCTTTTTTACCTTTCAATTAAATTTTTCACTTATTTTTTAGAACAATTTTTTATAAAGCATCTTTTAAGCAAATTTTACCCTAAAAATATATTGCATATATTTACAAATAAATGTATAAAATAAAACCATAAATAATTTGAATTGAATTACCTAAAAAATGGCGGGCTTAAGGCAAGACGAGCTTAACGAATAGGTGAGGCGGGCTTTAACGGGCGATGGGCTTTGGCAGGGCGAGCTTAAGAGGAAGGCGTGTTTTGGCAAGTCGGGTTTTGGTAGGCGGCAGACCTAAAATTCCAAACCAACCCGCTATTTTTTGCCAGGAACGTGGACCAAGCTGGCGGGTCCCGCCCGTTTTGCCACCCCTACTCAATATCATATAGCTTGATTTTGATTCAACTGTTAAAACTTCTCTATTAACTTTCAATTCTTCAAACAAAATTTCACCATCAACAACTTAATCCAAATATATTAATTGATTTTATTTTAGGGGAATTAATTGATTTTATTCTACTCTATATCTTATTTATGAGAAATTATATTCTTTTATTAATTTTGACTTTGTAACGCCCCTATAATTTTGTTAGCCAATATTTTAGAAAAAAAATTCTAACAATTTTTTTTATAATAGAAAATTTTCTTTTAACAATCCTATATATATATATATGAGTAAAAAAAATTTTTTTGATGTCCCTAAAATAATGGGACCGTGGCCTCCTGACCTGCGAGCCCATATTCAGGGCCACCCCTGGGCGTGATAAACTTCACAAATGCAAATAAAAAGTGTCTTCTAAATAG
This sequence comes from Vicia villosa, assembly GCF_029867415.1. Lineage (NCBI taxonomy): Eukaryota > Viridiplantae > Streptophyta > Magnoliopsida > Fabales > Fabaceae > Vicia > Vicia villosa. The sequence goes on along the minus strand of NC_081183.1, from coordinate 90,050,017 downwards.
TAATGAATAACAACAATAAAGTTTTACACAAGAAAAACACACTACAAGAGTTAAATAATGAATTTTTTCGAATGCGCGTATTCTCTGATGTCTTGTTACTCCACAAGGAAAACCTATCTCCTTACATAAAAATGACAATCAAGTTAGGGAGTCCGTTAGGTGAAAAAAAATCAATAACATTCAATTTTCAGTGAATTAAATCTTTCATTAGAATCATATTCCATCTTCAACATATTAAATCTTTTTTCAATTCATGCTTATTCTATGACCAATTAATTCTTTTCATACAAAATCTTTTCTAACCAAATCAATACGAAATTTTATTTCAAATTTTATTTTTCTGAAATTAGTCACACTTAATGAAACACAAAATCTAGAATCAAACGAAATCTTTTAAGAAATTAATTACACATGCATGCGCTAGTGAATAACGGGACCAACATGTCTTAATAATTTTCGAGACATTTTGTTTATCATTTTTCTGATAAAAATAAAGCAATTCTTATAAAATAACAATATCTATTGAATATAATATACACATTAGATGTACCGTTTATATCAATGATATTGCACATATTGGACCTCATATGAAATACCTAGTTTAACTACACTGATAATATTACAATAATCATTTTTACTCAAATTTGAATTTAAAATCTTATAATTGCTTGTTCATTGATGTCTAACACTTCACTTTAAAAACAACAAAAAAGAGACAGCTTGAACTTTTCAAAATGTTGCATGGTGGTTATTGTACAAGGTTCTGGAAATAAATGGTACTGGAAAATGTACTGATATATAGATACAAATTTCTTGAGAACCACTTCGGCATTTAGGTGGAACCTACAAATCGAAGTGCGACTTTTTGTGAAATGGACATTGATGGGTAGAGAATCGTCATGGAGATCATGATTCTCTTTGTGACATGCACTGCACATCAATTATGTAAGCAGCTACCACGTCAATTATTTTTAACGTACTAACTTTATAAGCAAGCAAAATTACAATTCATGCAAATTGTACTCGTAAACCATTCAAATATATCCTATAAATGAAGCAACGGAATTACAAGACAAGCATGCATCCTAAGCCACTTAAATTTGTGGAATATTTGGCTTTTGTCATCATCAATTGGTACTGTGTTGTTGCTTTAACATGAATGAATAGATAATGTGCTTCTGTTTCCAGCCTACGATTGCTATTTTTAACTTTCTCTCTAGATAGAGGAAAAGTGTCTATGTTGTATTGGTCCTAATAATATTTATGGGATATATTTACTCCAACAGTAAGTGTTGAACACTTACTCCAAATCTTAACCATTGATTTTCATTAATCTAACGGTTTTAATTGATGAACATTTAGTTTAATTATTTTTGAAAATATTTTTCTATATAAAAAATTAATTAAAGCCGTTAGATTATATATATATATATATATATATATATATATATATATATATATATATATATATATATATATATATATATATATATATATATATATATATATATATATATATATATATATATATATATATATATATATATATATAGAGAGAGAGAGAGAGAGAGAGAGAGAGTTTAATTGCTATGCACTGTCAGTGTAAAACTTTTTACACTATCAATGCATCACAACCACTCAATTATATTACTTTTAAAAAAAATAAAATAAAAGTCAAACACTTCCAATAGATTAACAGTTGTGATTCACTGACGTTGTAAAACATCTTTACACCGTCAGTGTATTCCAATTAAATTTTATATATATATATATATATATATATATATATATATATATATATATATATATATATATATATATATATATATATATATATATATATATATATATATATATATATATATATATATATATATATATATATGAAAAAAATAGGAATTCACCCGTCACAAACTCTACAATCGTAGAGTCACGTGTTTGCATATATTTTTAAGATGATCAAAGATAACAAGCTACTAGTCAATGGAGTAACAGTTTAGTTTTGATGATGACAATACTTAATATTAAACAATATTTAATGAAGTTTTTATTTGTTTAAGTTAGTCCCTCCTGAATTTTGGCAACAGTTATAGCTGGTTTTGGCAACGTTTTTTTTGTAAAAACCATTGCCTAAAAGGCAGGGAAGGACTAAAAATGAAAACTGCAATATTTATAAGGAACAAAAACTTATTTAACCCTTCTTTTAATTTATTTTTTATTTAAATATTAAGTCATTTATTCCTTCATTAAGGCTACTAACAAAGGAAAAAATATCCAATTTTGCCTATAAAAGCATTCGTTCATTCAATTTTTCCCTAACCTAATTTATTTAACGTCACTCTAAACTCGTAAACATCATTCTCCGAGATGGATTGCAAGACATAATTGTTTTTAAGGTTTACTAATTTGTTAGAAAATATTTCAAGGTTGTGTGTTGTTGTTGTTGTTACATTCATTGAATAAATTAACTTCACCAACCTCGAACAAAATAGATTTCTGCTCTTGCAATCTATCTCACAAAATAACGTTGTTGATGTTGGTTTTGATTCCACATCTTGCAATTCATTTTTATATTTAATAATAATTTCTCAATGTTGCATCCAAGGTATTGGAAAGATCCCAAATTCCATAATAGTTGGTGATAGAGTGAAAGAGTTTATATAGAATGACATTTATCACCTTACAAGCTAGCTTTATAAGGATGAGTTAGGTCAAACTCTAATAAAAAAAACTTGATAATAAGAAAATAACATAAAAACAAATTAAGGGTTCACTACTCACCAAAAATTTCCTTACTTATCTCTGTTCTCCTTAAGAAATAGGCGAGTGTCAACATATTTGGGTTTATTTTTAGGTGGATTAACTCCCTTCGGGTAAAACTTCTATGTACTCTTTGTCATACCCCAATTTTTGACCCTAAGATTACCCAATCATTTGCATTTCAATCACTAATTAAGATCACAATCTTGAGGTTTGGTTTTTGTGCTCTGTGCTCATTTTGCCTTTGGGGAATCACCAAACACCCATAGTTGTTTAATTTGTGAATATTACTTCATACTAACCAAAATAAAAAATATTGCATTTTGTTTATTTTGTTTGTTTTTACAGGTACAAATCAATCCAGAGTCAAAGCAATTCAAAAGGAAAAATTTTGGAAAATTTTGTTGAGGAAATCGATTTACCCTGTAGGGAAATCGATTTCCATGGACGAATTTAAAAAAAGGGTAACATGACATCATTTTGGCACTATTCCCATTTCTTTGGTCATTCTTAATCATCACCAATATTCTACATCATTACCATGATTAATTTCCTTAATAAACCCATTCTTAATCACATTTTTTACCAATTAAATTCAAAATTAGCTTCCTAGAACAATTACCAATTTGTCACTACCCTCAGTCCCAATTATATAAATAGAGGCCTCCTCTCATTCATTTCACAAGCTTTTGATAGCCAAACTCACCTTGCAAGAAAGTTTCTTGAAGCTTTTGCATTCTCTCTCAATCCTTTCCAAAACTCAAATTTCACTCAAAGCTCCATTTTTCAAAAAGTTAGTGAGATTCACATTGAATCTTACTAATATTTGAGCTAAACCTCTATCCAAACACTTTTTCTTCATCCATTCTTGGTAGATCAAATCTTGTTGGAGATTGTTCTTGAAGAAGTTGATTTCAATTGGTAATTTCTTGATCCACTTTCATCCTTCAAGTTGTGATACATTGTGGATCTTGATTGTTACGTTTGTGTGGTTCCTAAGGTGGTAATTGCTCATGGTTTGATGATATTTTCGTGCTCAATCACAATCAAGATCATAAGGTGTTTGATTATATTTTTGATCAAGGTTTCCTCTCTTTTGATGCTTCTTTTTTGAAAATTACATGCAGGAAATCGATTTCCCCAAGGGGTAAATCGATTTCCAGTGTTGTTTTTGTGCCAGGTTTGAAAATTGAGTGCAGGAAATCGATTTCCCCAGGTGGTAAATCGATTTCCTAAAGTCAGAATGCATTTTTTTGCCTTTTAAACTCGTTTTTGGTAACTACTCTTCTTCCACTTCTTTCTTTTGATGATTGCTTTGAATTACAAATTTAGAGGTCTAATTTCTCTACAAATTCAATGGACTTAGGGTGTTGATGAAGTTGGATAAACATTCATTGATTCAAATCTATCATAGGATGAATTATTTAATTCATTCTTGGTGCTTTCAGTTAATGATATGTTTAGGGCTTTGATCCATAATATTAAGTGATTGAACTTGAAGATGGAAGGAACCTTGAGTATGTGATTCCATCTCTTTTGTTTTGGTTGATGAAAATCTTCGATATTATTGGAATTCTTTCGAGTTCTTAATGAAGATTAGACTGTTACCTTTTTTCTTTTTGTGCGGCATCGCTTTCGGGAAATGATCTACACATCGTTTCTCTCGCATGCATTAGCACTCAAATTATTATTGACCGGCCTCGTTGTAGGGTGACTTCTCAATAAGTAACTTGGCGATTGCTTAACATAACGCTACGTTTGCCCCTTTACAAGGAAGAAGATAAAATGGCAAAGATCATATGACAACTGATTCAAGACTTTTGAAAACTTATTGTGTAGAGGCTTTGATTTTATCAATCTTTTGATGAGTTTTCATTAACTTTGAACCTAAGTTCATTAATCACTCACCATTGATCACCAATTACTAACCATTAAGAATTAACAACTAACTTTACTTTATGCTCTTTATTACCTTAACATTTATTTTTTATGCTTTATGCTTTATAATTTTTCATTCATCATTAGGTTTATGTTTATGCAATTTTTCTCTTTGTCCACTTGGTCATATGTTTATGTTTATGCAGTTTTTTCCTTTGTCCACTTGGACACATGTTTATGCTTATGCTCTTTTTCCTTTGTCCACTTGGACCATACTTTTATTTTGTGCTTAAGACATTAATAATCAATTTGAATCTTAAAATACTTAATGTGGATTTGGACTTTGGCTATCTTACCCTAAGCTTGGAGGATGGACCTATGGACTTAGAATTAGGATTTTGACCTTAGCACTTTGAAGATTCATCTGAGTTCTTGTTATTGTGATTATATTCTGTTTGTTTGCAATTCCTTGGAGTTTACTCCAAAGCATTAGGTTATTTCTCTTTGTGTATGCAGGTGATTCTTTGAAAGTCCTTGATGGTTAATTCCAAGGTATTGTGATAAGGAATTCATCTCAACACAGTTGTTACTTTGCCCAATTTTTGCTTCAAGATCTTATGGTGTATTTCCAAGGCTTTGTGCAAGTGATACATGGAGATGTTATGTTCATATGGATCCTATAATTGGTATTTTTCTGGTCTGGTTATGGTTTAAATCCAAAGGATGAGAAATCTACATTGACTCTTTAATGTCAAGTGTTAGCTTCTTGTTTGGTTAGATCGTTATTTGCCTTAGCTTCCCCCCCCCCCCCCTTCTTAAATTTTCAAAATCTTCTCCCTTTTTCCAAAACCTTCTTATGTTTGCAAACTCTTTAAAAATATCTTTTGCCCTTAAGTGGCTTTTCTTTCAAAGTTTAGACATGATTAATTATTGTGGTGAGATGTAAAACCCCAAAGTCTTGATATTAATTGATATGATGGAACATTTTCCACTTGATATTAATTGATCTTATCCAATTTGGATCCCTTCTTTCATTTGTGATGCAAATAGTCCATTTATTCTCATGCTCAAGATAATTGGCTGAGTATTCTCTTCTATGAAGATAAAGCGTCTATCCAATTTTTAAAAAACTTTTTTCCTTTAAGTGGAACTACATTTTCTCTGACTTCTCCATTGCACTAAGGGGATATGTAGGCACAAGATGTAATGTCTTGCCGAGCATTACTTTAAAACCAAACAAAACTCTTTCTCTTTGCACACAATTCTTTTTTACACAGATATACAAAAAGGTTCATATGGAGTACCACATATATGAGGGGTGTTAACACATTCCCCTTGTATAACCAACCTCCGTACCTAAGATCTCTGCTTTTTGTGGTTTTTGATTTAAAAACTTCATTGAGTTTATTTCGCTCTTTTTCCATTTCCTTTGGAAACAATAAAGCGCGGTGGCGACTTTCACTAAAATAATGAGTCAAGTCAATCCAATGACTTTGATCTAAATTTTTCCCCGCTACACACTTAAAGTTACCCCAATATTTTACAATGATTCTCTTTAACCTCATTTCTTCTTGAGAAAGGTCACCCTCCTTATATATAGATATACATCTCAAGGCCATGGATAAAATGGTTTTGTGACCAATATTTGAAAAAATGTTCGCTTCCCTCTGTGAACTCATTTGAACATGGAAGGAAACACCATAAAAAATATCCGCTTCAGAATTATACCTATGTTTTTTTATGTGGCACCCCATTTCTCCTTCATCAAGCGCCCCTGCTAAAATTTTGTAGAGACTTTGTGGGTGGTATGGTTAAGGGGGTTAATTAGTTTTTTTTAAACCGAGGGGTAAATTAGTTTTTTTTAATTAAAACTTGTTACATTGTTTACACAAAAATTTAATAAAATAATTTGTTTACAAACAACATTGTTTACCCATAATATTATATTCTTTACAGAGAAAAAATTTATTTCCCCAAGATATAGATTTTAGATCTTGATATCATATAATTACGGGGAAGATAAAATGATGGGTACATAATATTCTTTGTGGCTTTTGCTTGCATGATATGAACAAAAAAAAGGTTAGATAAATAAATGATTTTCTGCTCAAATAAATATTTAAGAACACAAACCTTAAATTCAAATAATTTTGTGCTCTTGCAATCCATCATAGAGAACTCTTCATAGAAAACACTCTTGCAAACCTCAAAGTGGAGGATAGTTTCAAGCGCTTCATGATATTTCATTATCAATTTTTGATATTCATAATGTTTTTATAATGGAAGTTATTTATGTTTCACGCTGATCACTAATGGTAGTGTCTTGAGCGTTGATAGTCATGAAATGAACGACGAGGATTTGATTAAAGACAGTGATAAATATCCTCAATTTTAACGCTAAATTATTCCCTCGGTTTTTGGGAAAACTGGGTGCAATTTTTTTTTGAAGTTACATTATTTACACAAAATATTAAAATACAATATTGCAACAAATCTAATTTCTTAGATATGAGGAGTTATCTATTCCAAACATTGGAAAATGTTATATGGATTGAATGCACCCAACTTCTAAAGGATATATTTGTTCGAACCATTGGAAAATGTTTTTCTGCATTTGCAATCCATCATAGAGTTCTTTTTCAAGCTTCTTAAGGAAATGATAAACATATATACCAAAGAATGATGCGTACGAGTTATGATTAGGGTAAAATCTATGTAAGGAGTGCTTTTATAGTAAAAAATGATTATCTTATCCCTCGGTTATTATGAAAACCGACGGGTTAGATCATATAATTTACAAATAAAAAATATAATAAAAAGAGAGGTTCCAATTTTTCCCCCCTCGGTTATACGAAAATCCGAGGTAATATTTTGTTTTGAAAACTAATTAAAACATGGCGTGCATGCATTATAATCATATCACTAAAATAGCAATGATCATCTATATTCAAGTCGTAACGTCTCTTTTGTATTTTCAAGGAGGCTTTTGAGGTATTTAAACGTCTCATTTCCAACTCTTTGTGTCTTCAAACCTTGTTTCAAAGACTTTTTGTATTTTTAATGTCTCATTTCATACTCTTTGTGTCTTGTTTCCTTGTTTCAAAGTCTTTTTTTTATTCAAAAATGGATGCAAATCTTTTATTGCTATAACAATCAATTATCAAGAGACAGGTAGTTGTGTTGAACATTATCAATTTAATAATGTCTACTCAACCTACCTTCGCCGAATTTATGCCAACCAAGATAAGCCTACTAGTCATGCTTCTCTACTCCCTATTGTAAAATTTTTGTTTCGAATTCTAGTGGAAAATCTCCGCCATAGAGAGAAAAAACTAGAAACGCTTACTTGGTATGACAAACATCTCTTGTACTTCCTCACTTACAACGTCATAGTTAATCTTCCTCCTGCCATTTTTAACTTCTTGAAGGAAATGATAAGCACTTCTCGGGAGGAAATGACTTTCCTCATACCTTATGGAAGAGTTCTTTATGAACTTTTCTCTAAGTTAGGGATAGTTAGGAATAATGTTGAAGTTGAGTAAACTGAGAAGTATGAATACGTGGAATAATTTTCTCTGTTGTCTTTTTTTTTATTAACAATGAAATATTTCCTTTTTCTATTATTTCCTATTCTTGTTTATTGGTAACAAAGGTTTTGAGAATTACTAATTAACAAAGAAAAATATGGAATCTGGAAAAGACGCCAAGTGATAAATCGTTAAAAAAAATTTAAATGCGATAACGGGGATTCGAAACAAGATACCTTAAAGTTTTAGCACCTCGATACTCCAAAAAAAACCGAGAGGATAGGTTTATTATTTTTTATGTATAAAAAATGGCGTTCACTTATAGCTGTGTTACCTTAGTTTTTTATAATACCAAGGTAAAATGTTGTTTATTTTATGAAAAAAAATCAAACCTGTCACTCCCAGGACATATATTTTCGATTTTTAGCGTGTTCAAAATGAAAGCTTCGTCATAAAAAGTTTTATTAGTTATAGTGGGTACACTTGTGAATGGGTGATTCGCATGTGATTAATAATTTAAATTTTAGTAATGTTGAAAGAAAGAGTTACCCTTACCTGGGAGAACAAGTAATCGTACATATGGAGCCCATACATCTCAAACCATCCACATATACACTTTTCATTTATGAGAGCCGTTACTTTCCATTCAGATGACGACCTCACATATTATTATGAAAGTTCCATCCCATCTTCATCCCAATATAAAGAGGATATTCCAATGACTTTATCACCAACTTAAGAATAATTGTCAAATCAGAAGGCGGTTATAGAGTTGGTAGCGATGCCTTCTTCCCCATGTCTTCTCTAGTGTTCAGAAAAAAAAAGGCTACTGTAAGTCAAACATCTCGATCGTTCCTCCAACCACCATCTCACTTCATCCTCAGTAACCTTACACTTAAGTGTAAGTTGTAAGCAATTAGCAATGCTCTACACCACAACATCATCCATGATACTTTTTACGGGAATATGGTTAGTCACCTGGATTTTCCCAAAAGTAATCCATACCCTAACTTGTTTCATATGTATACTAGTAGGATAAGACTCCCTATCACCAATATTGACCACGATCAATTCTGTGCTAGACTCAACATTGCTAATCTATACATCACTAAGTTGTATAAGGGGAATACCTAAAAATAGGCTTCACACGTTCGCCATAGTCAATTAGGATTGAAAACTCAAAAATTAAAAAAAAAACAAATATGTTGTGTTTGATGCATGTTCCTAAAAAATTCAAGTGAAAATGAAAAATAGTTCAAGCAAAAAAATTCCAAATTCTAGAAGTTTCATAAATAGGAAAGTGACTAACCAATGAAGCCATCTCTTTGATTGCATTCAATACATGAAGAAGTCAAAAAATGAGAAAGAACGCTCAATTTCAACTTTATAGGCACGATAAGCTCTCAAATCAATGTTGTGATTCGCTAGAAGGCTAAAACCTAAATCCAATGGTCAAATGGTGTTTTGAAACAATAAATGCACTCTAGTGCACTCAAGTACGCTTAGGCATGCCACCTTCTTACCCTAAGACTATGGAAGCATATGAAAGACATCCCCGCCACAAAGTTCTATCTACATGAAGTGCATTAAATAAACATGTTCTCCATACCAATTAATCCCATTTAATGCCACCACAAAATGCATCCTCACCGACGCATGTTCTTAACAAATATTTTTTGTAACGATTTAGATTATTGGGCCGGCTTCATTGATATTTTCTTAAAAATATTTGCTTTAAAGATGATATCGAGAACTTGTGGGGAAATTGTTCTATGTTGACTAAATGGTCCATTAAGACCACCTCAGTTCAAAAAGGGTGCACCATCCCTAAAAACCAGGTGGACTCTACAGGCTCCTTACACAATAACGCCCCTCCTTCATCCAAAACTTTTGATATGCATCAAATGATCCTCTATGCTTCTTATAAAAAAAAATGAGGAACAATTATAATCGTCTCATATCAAAGTGCTAACCTTTTTCACGCACCCTCCCCGTTTGATCTTCGAAGAACCATAATCAATACTTCATAAACTTCATTTTGGTGGTCGTCATCAATCCTACATATATTTACTCTTCTAGTATAGAATAGTTATAAAGAGAGAGGAAATACAATAATGTTAGAAGAGGAAAAGTCAAATACAAAAAAAGCGAGATATTGATATAAGTTAGACTAGATTATAAAAGACACACATTTTTTCTTAAATTAATTTACTCGTGAATTAAAATATTTCGATTTTATAATAAAATATTGTTGTGAAAAACGATACCAATAACAAAGTATAATAGGGAATTAGGGAAGAATAAGAACACAAGAATTGGTTATAACTGCTATTCTTTCACTTTCTCTTAAAACAAGATTACAAGTTTACAAGAATAACAAATAACCTCTCTCACCCTAAATTAGGATTTGCAGCTTAGCAATGATGAGAGACTAGTATGCTATTTATAATAAAACCTAACATACTAACTAATGGGCTTTTTCAGCAAGGCCCATTACACAAGCCAACTTAATAAACAAGCTAACTTAACAAATTAGGGTTTAAACACTAAAACCTAATTTAACATGCTAACAACCCTAGCATCTTCGACATCTGCATGCTAGACCCATCTTCGACTACAGCATGCACACTTCGACACCAGCATGTGAACAATCCTTCGACTTCATGCTTAACTCTGTCGAACTGTCGAACCAAGAAACTACCCTTCGACAATACTAGAGTTCGATCCAATATCTCACAAATCTCCACCTTGGACCTAACTCTACAACGTCAAGGAACAAACTAGCTTTCTTCATGCAGCTTTATCAACTGCATACAGTGGAAAAACTTGCAACTCGGCAATGTCTTGGTGATCATATCAGCAGCATTGTCTTCAGTCGAAACCTTCAGCACTTGGACTTCTCCACGCTCGATTACTCCTCTGACGAAATGCAGCCTCACATCAATGTGCTTAGTTCGCTCATGATAGGCTGAATTCTTCGACAAGTGTATTGCACTTTGACTATCACATTTAACAGTGATACCTCGACCTTGAAGTTTCAGCTCCTTCGCAAAACCTTCAAGCCACAATGCTTCTTTCACAGCTTCAGTTAGGGCAATATACTCCGCTTCAGTGGTTGATAGAGCAACAACCTTCTGAAGTGTTGCTTTCCAACTAATTGCAGTGCCAAACATAGTGAAAACATATCCAGAAATAGATTTTCTGGAATCCATACAACCTGCATAATCAGAGTCGACATATCCTTCTATTACTGCTTTACTATCTTCACCCAAGGCTCCACCATAAATTAGAACTCTGTCCAGAGATCCATTTATGTACCTTAAAATCCACTTCAATGCTTGCCAGTGAGCCTTTCCAGGATTCGCCATGTACCTGCTTACAAGACTTACTGCGTATGCTATGTCGGGTCTAGTACAGACCATAGCATACATCAAAGAACCGACTATATTAGCATATGGGATGCTATTCATATAGGCTCTTTCGACATCAGTACTGGGACACTGATCAATACTCAGCTTGAATTGAGGGTTTGTTGGAGTCACAACTGGCTTCGAATTCGACATACCAAACTTTTCAAGAATCTTCCGTAGATATGCCTCTTGAGATAGGCATAACTTCGACTTCTTTCTATCTCTTCGAATGTCAATTCCAAGAATCCTGGAAGCAGCTCCCAGATCCTTCATATCGAACTCCTTATTGAGTTCAGCCTTCACCCTCATCACATCTTCGACACTGTTGCTTGCTATGAGAATATCATCCACATAAAGCAACAAAATAACAAATGAATTACCAGGTCGAAATCTGAAGTAAACGCAGTGGTCGAACTGACTTCTAATGAAACTTATGCGTGCCATGAACTTGTCGAATCTCCTATTCCACTGTCGAGGAGATTGTTTCAGACCATACAAAGATCTCTTTAACTTGCACACATAATCTTCCTTCCCCTTTTCGACATACCCTTCAGGTTGCCTCATCAGGATCGTTTCATCTAGATCACCATACAAGAACGCAGTCTTCACATCCATCTGTTCCAGTTCAAGATCGAACTGTGCCACCATGGCAAGCAACATTCGAATGGACCTATGCTTCACAACAGGAGAAAACACATCATTGAAGTCGACACCTTCTTTCTGAGTGAAACCCCTTGCAACTAACCTTGTCTTGTATCTTTTCGACGTCACTCCTTCAATTCCTTCCTTAACTTTGAAAATCCATTTACAGCTGACTAACCTTGCCCCAACAGGTTTCTTGATCAGTTCCCAAGTATGATTATCATGAAGAGATTTCATCTCATCATCCATGGCCTTCAGCCATTCAATCTTATTTCGACTCCTCATAACTTCCTTATAGTCTCTAGGTTCTTCGTCTAGAACCTCACTTGCAGAGATTAAGGCATAAGCTATAAGATCTGCATATCCAAGTCTCTGAGGTGGCTTGATGACTCTTCTCGACCTATCTCTCGACAATAGGTAGTCATCGTCAGTTTCCTCAACTTCAGCATCTTCTGCTTCTTCTTCGACTTCATCTGGGATATGTAATTCAGCATCAACATGCTCCACGCTCACCGCACCAATTTGTTGTGAAAAACGATACCAATAACAAAGTATAATAGGGAATTAGGGAAGAGAATAAGAACACAAGAATTGGTTATAACTGCTATTCTTTCACTTTCTCTTAAAACAAGATTACAAGTTTACAAGAATAACAAATAACCTCTCTCACCCTAAATTAGGATTTGCAGCTTAGCAATGATGAGAGACTAGTATGCTATTTATAATAAAACCTAACATACTAACTAATGGGCTTTTTCAGCAAGGCCCATTACACAAGCCAACTTAATAAACAAGCTAACTTAACAAATTAGGGTTTAAACACTAAAACCTAATTTAACATGCTAACAACCCTAGCATCTTCGACATCTGCATGCTAGACCCATCTTCGACTACAGCATGCACACTTCGACACCAGCATGTGAACAATCCTTCGACTTCATGCTTAAATCTGTCGAACTGTCGAACCAAGAAACTACCCTTCGACAATACTAGAGTTCGATCCAATATCTCACAAATCTCCACCTTGGACCTAACTCTACAACGTCAAGGAACAAACTAGCTTTCTTCATGCAGCTTTATCAACTGCATACAGTGGAAAAACTTGCAACTCGGCAATGTCTTGGTGATCATATCAGCAGCATTGTCTTCAGTCGAAACCTTCAGCACTTGGACTTCTCCACGCTCGATTACTCCTCTGACGAAATGCAGCCTCACATCAATGTGCTTAGTTCGCTCATGATAGGCTGAATTCTTCGACAAGTGTATTGCACTTTGACTATCACATTTAACAGTGATACCTCGACCTTGAAGTTTCAGCTCCTTCGCAAAACCTTCAAGCCACAATGCTTCTTTCACAGCTTCAGTTAGGGCAATATACTCCGCTTCAGTGGTTGATAGAGCAACAACCTTCTGAAGTGTTGCTTTCCAACTAATTGCAGTGCCAAACATAGTGAAAACATATCCAGAAATAGATTTTCTGGAATCCATACAACCTGCATAATCAGAGTCGACATATCCTTCTATTACTGCTTTACTATCTTCACCCAAGGCTCCACCATAAATTAGAACTCTGTCCAGAGATCCATTTATGTACCTTAAAATCCACTTCAATGCTTGCCAGTGAGCCTTTCCAGGATTCGCCATGTACCTGCTTACAAGACTTACTGCGTATGCTATGTCGGGTCTAGTACAGACCATAGCATACATCAAAGAACCGACTATATTAGCATATGGGATGCTATTCATATAGGCTCTTTCGACATCAGTACTGGGACACTGATCAATACTCAGCTTGAATTGAGGGTTTGTTGGAGTCACAACTGGCTTCGAATTCGACATACCAAACTTTTCAAGAATCTTCCGTAGATATGCCTCTTGAGATAGGCATAACTTCGACTTCTTTCTATCTCTTCGAATGTCAATTCCAAGAATCCTGGAAGCAGCTCCCAGATCCTTCATATCGAACTCCTTATTGAGTTCAGCCTTCACCCTCATCACATCTTCGACACTGTTGCTTGCTATGAGAATATCATCCACATAAAGCAACAAAATAACAAATGAATTACCAGGTCGAAATCTGAAGTAAACGCAGTGGTCGAACTGACTTCTAATGAAACTTATGCGTGCCATGAACTTGTCGAATCTCCTATTCCACTGTCGAGGAGATTGTTTCAGACCATACAAAGATCTCTTTAACTTGCACACATAATCTTCCTTCCCCTTTTCGACATACCCTTCAGGTTGCCTCATCAGGATCGTTTCATCTAGATCACCATACAAGAACGCAGTCTTCACATCCATCTGTTCCAGTTCAAGATCGAACTGTGCCACCATGGCAAGCAACATTCGAATGGACCTATGCTTCACAACAGGAGAAAACACATCATTGAAGTCGACACCTTCTTTCTGAGTGAAACCCCTTGCAACTAACCTTGTCTTGTATCTTTTCGACGTCACTCCTTCAATTCCTTCCTTAACTTTGAAAATCCATTTACAGCTGACTAACCTTGCCCCAACAGGTTTCTTGATCAGTTCCCAAGTATGATTATCATGATGAGATTTCATCTCATCATCCATGGCCTTCAGCCATTCAGTCTTATTTCGACTCCTCATAACTTCCTTATAGTCTCTAGGTTCTTCGTCTAGAACCTCACTTGCAGAGATTAAGGCATAAAGTATAAGATCTGCATATCCAAGTCTCTTAGGTGGCTTGATGACTCTTCTCGACCTATCTCTCGACAATAGGTAGTCATCGTCAGTTTCCTCAACTTCAGCATCTTCTGCTTCTTCTTCGACTTCATCTGGGATATGTAATTCAGCATCAACATGCTCCACGCTCACCGCACCAATTTGTTGTGAAAAACGATACCAATAACAAAGTATAATAGGGAATTAGGGAAGAGAATAAGAACACAAGAATTGGTTATAACTGCTATTCTTTCACTTTCTCTTAAAACAAGATTACAAGTTTACAAGAATAACAAATAACCTCTCTCACCCTAAATTAGGATTTGCAGCTTAGCAATGATGAGAGACTAGTATGCTATTTATAATAAAACCTAACATACTAACTAATGGGCTTTTTCAGCAAGGCCCATTACACAAGCCAACTTAATAAACAAGCTAACTTAACAAATTAGGGTTTAAACACTAAAACCTAATTTAACATGCTAACAACCCTAGCATCTTCGACATCTGCATGCTAGACCCATCTTCGACTACAACATGCACACTTCGACACCAGCATGTGAACAATCCTTCGACTTCATGCTTAACTCTGTCGAACTGTCGAACCAAGAAACTACCCTTCGACAATACTAGAGTTCGATCCAATATCTCACAAATATTATTGAGATAAAAATTAAAGTATTTTTTTGCCAATATATTCACAAATGTTTTATTTCGTTTTTGAGTCAATAATACATGATTCCCATTTAACATGTGAAAACTCGTCTTTCTACTAATTAATTAGTGAAAATATTTATCTTGTATACAATTTATCAAAAAATGATGAAATAAATTATGAAACGTAATTATTTAAGATATTATATTAAAAAATAATATATAATAAAAATATTAATATATTTGGTGTTTGATCTTTGAGATAAATTTTTAAATGATAAATATTATAAATAAGTATTTAAATTAAAGTTTAAAGGTAGTACATATTACACATCGCCATCTAAACTAAATCTTTAAATTTGTAAAGTCAAATAGTATTTGAAAATTAAAAGAATGATTTGATACACGTCCCTCATTTATTAATAGTGTAAAAATATTTTACTTTGTTAATACATATTTTTTTCTCTATAAATTAATCATATTTTGACTTCAAAAATATAAGTAGTGGACTCTCAACAGCGGCCCTATTTGCAGCAAATTAATAACCATTGAATTAACTCGTGTGAAACCCGTGCCGCCGCACGGGTTCTGGTGTGGACCGGTTTTATGTTACCTGTTAGAATATGGAATTCAAAAATAATAGAAAAATTAAAATAAATTATAAAAAGAGAAAAAAGAAGTCTAAGATTAATATATAAGTTAAAATTTAAAATATTAAATGTGTTCCAATATAATATAGGAGTTTTTTATAAACCACTAATATTTAGGTTTTTGTCGGCCACCTTGAGTAATTCATAATATTTTTAAAAAGACATTTTTTTTAACAATAATTATTATTTTTCTGTATATAAAAATATGTTTTCCTGTATTTATTTCTCGTATGTAAATATTATTTTTGTTTTGACATTCTTTATAAAATTATTGGAATCAATAGCAAATTTATTCCGGTATATAAATTTTATTTTTTTGAATTAATAGTAAATTTATTCTCGTATATAAAAAGGGTTTGCTAAACAGAACCTTATATATTACAAAGAAATGGAAAAAAAGTATGTTCAATAAATTTATTACACTTAGTTTGATGAATGATAATATCGGATAAAGTATTTGAAATATCTATTTTACTCATAAAGTCTAATAAATAAATAAATAAATAAATAGCAAATAATAATAAAATAAATAAAATATAACCGTAAAATAAATATGATATTCATCCATATCTAAAATAACAAAAGAAACCAAACAAAAACATGATATTATTATGTCTATTGGTATATTTGATAGTCACAAAAACAATTGGTCAAGAGAAAATCAACATTTAAATAATATTTTTTATTTAAGAAAATTCAAATCTTCTTTAAATTCAAATTTAAATTGTCCTAAGAGGCTACAGTAAGATGCATAGTAATAAATCTCATTACAAATTGTACGTTCACACGGTTACTGGTGTGGACCGCGGATATATCACTAATTTGTCGTGAAGTTTGTCGTGAAAATCTTAAATTAACAAATAAAAATAAATACTAAATTGGTAATAAAATATTTAAATATCCAAATATAACTGTATTATGTCAATTATATCCTTATTTTAGAATTCATGTAGAATATATATGAATATATATTGTGATACAATTAAAAATAATTATCTCATAATCATTTTGAAGTTGCAGTAAAAAAGCAAATTCTTATAATTACTAAATTTAATAATAAAAATATTTTAAAACTGTTGCATTAAATATTGAAAACCTATTTTTAACTATTTTATTTAAATATTTATTTAGACATGAAAATTCTAACTAAACAATTAGTATCATAAAATTATTTTTTTATTTCTGAATATTTACCGTAAAAAATTATCTCTTAATTCAAATTTGAACTCAATAAAAATATGTAAAATAATATTTATTGAGTTATTTATTTGTTATTAAATCTACAATGGTAAAAAAGATTTACATCTAGAAAATAATAATTGAAAGTCAATTTTTCACTATTTATTATCTATGATTATCTATCCATTTAAATTTTACTTTGTCTCTAAAAGTTTTAAAGTTTAGTTTCTCACTATTAATCATATAAAATATATATATATATATATATATATATATATATATATATATATATATATTGTACATTTAAAACACCATTACTCGTTATTTAATATCAATAATTATATATAATTCAATTCTAATTCTAATTAGTGCATATTAAAAATTTTGAAACCTTAATCATTACTATTTATTATAAATATTCATCTTGTAATTAAAATTTTAACTCTATCATTTCTATCATTTAAAAAACGTGTAACTCTATTTTTTTGCAATTTATTGTAATTGAATATTTTAAATGTAAATTATAACTCAATCAAAGTATGTCAAATAATATATTTATATAATAATATAAGCAGTCAACTTGATATATTTTAGGAGATATAATTGGAGGAGTAAAGAGAAAAATAAACTATTTTCTTAGTGAGAATTCCATTTTGTGAGATATCAGTTCAATACTTGCTGGTTCATTTCTGTTTGGACATCCCATATGCGCAAATTTTACACCGACATAGAAACACATAAATAACACCGACATAGAAGCATATTTGTATTGTATTATTTTCATATTTTTTTTATATTTTTTATTTTTTTTATGTGTATTGTATCCTATTCTAGATAAGTAGATGCTTAATTTCTTTTAATTAAGTCATTGTAAATGCAAAAAAAAAAAAACTAAATTATATATTTTTAAGACAACATTTACATGTAACCAATTACTTCTTGACAGATTGTACAATAATTTGACTGCATTGACTTCTAGGGTAAAAGAGTTAATAATATTAGACTATTTGAAGCTTTAGCCTCTCACCCCTCCTCTTCTTACACCTTACTCATAAACTCTAACATGCATCATTTTAATACAGTTTAAAAAAAATAAAAACTCAAACTTATATATCCAAAATCAACCAAACAATGTATTATTATCATCAATTCTAAAATATTACGATAAATATTTGTTATATTATATCAATTTTGTATTTAATAATAATAAATATGTGTCTTATATTTAATTATATTTATAAATACACAATTTATTACCTTAAATACTATAATAAGACTATAATTATATAAACATTTTTTAAAGTTTATTTTATAATTCTAAAATAATATTATAAGTTATAATTTAAATAAAAAAATCGGATGAATTTTTTTAAAGTTATTGAAATAATCAATTTGTTGATTTATATATTAAATAAATACTTATACATTTGCGTTCAAATATTTATTAACTATTAACTTGAGTGTGAAATACATTTGCATAAAGTGAAAAGTGTAGCAGTTAAAAATAATACATCATTATCTCTTGTAAAAGACGAAAAGTAAGCTATACTTTACACTGTACCTTATGGCTATGGAGTTGGACATAAAAAATCAGTAAGCTATGACTTACTACCCTAGCCATTGTTGTTGTAATTATTTTAGATTGTGGTACAGACTATAAATAAATTAATTAGACAATTTTTTTGCTATAAACTATGACTATTTGTTAGGGGTGGACAAAAAAACCGAATCCAACCCAAAATGATATGACCCATAAATAAAAAAAAGAAACGGATGACTAAAAATGAATCAATATAACCGCGGTTCACACTTTCCAGTGTTTAATGGTTTATTATGGTCTAAATCGGACCTACTTTCATGTATATTTGACAAAAATATCAATTATATTATAGTAACAATTAAAGTCCAACTTTAAACTAAATAAATTTCATTAAATAAAATACACTATATCACTATAAATTCCATTCTTTCTCTCTATCTCACTGAAAATCATAAGCTTTATTGTTTCAAATTCAAACATGGGTTTTCGAAAAATTTACTTTTATTAAAGGTGGATTTTCGAAACGATAACCATCTTTAGCACAAGTAAGAGGATGAGAGAGATTCTGAAAGAGATGAAACTTGGAATAGTTTTAGGAAGGATATTAAAGAGAGATAGGGGCAAACCCATGTTTGCAAGAAAAGCAAAAAAATTCAGTCTGCTGTAGACATGATGGGAAAGGATGGAAGGAAAGAATGCAGACGGTGATGAAAAAGGATGGAAGCAAAGCAGATAGAAAGGAAGTTATTGTCATCTCATCTCGTCAAGTCTTATATCTAGAGTAAAAGTTTTAATTACAAAATCCATTAATCAACCCTCATATCAAAAGTAATATAATATACCATAAAGAATGATGAATATAATTTATAAACTAATAAAATCAAATTTTAATTTCAACACGAGCTGACAACACTTTTCGAATATAACCCAAAAAAGTTTTAGTCATTACAAATTTAATTATATATATATATATATATATATATATATATATATATATATATATATATATATATATATATATATATATAGTTTAGAGAGGAAAAAATAATATTAAAAATAGTTTAAAAAACTAAAAAAAAAAGATCTAGAATAATTTTTAAAAAGTATAGAAAAAGAAAAATGGTAAAATGAAGAGAAGTGATACAAGAAATTAATTATAAAATAATATTAATTCAAATTTTCTTTAATATAAAATTATTTTGAAATAATTTAGATAAAAAATAATGATGACGAAGAAGAAAACAGCAGAACAAAAATTAATGGTTTTATCTTCAAAAAAGGGGAAAAATAAGAAATAAATCAATTAAACATTGAGGAGACATTGTGTCAGAATTTTTTTTAAAAAAGATTCCCTCTCTTTCTCTTTACCTACACTATTTCCCCATATGATAATCAAAAGAACAATTAATGAGATATCAAAGCATTAAAAATAGAATTAAAAAAAAAATTATCTCTCCTCCCTACCACTAACTTAAAAAGATTGTATTATTAATATTACTAGTAAAGGACTCGTGCATTCGCACGGGTCACGCAAAGTCGATTTAAACAATAAATAAATATATAATGATGGTTAATAAATATATATAAAAGATACACAAATTAAAAATAAAAAACATTTGAAATTATAATTGTCAAATAAATATTAATTTAATCTAGTTAGAAATATAAATTTTAGTAGAAAAAATAAATAAAATAATTAAGTAGTCATCTACCCGTGCGTTTGCACACATCATACAATATAATTATAATCTATCGTGAGTAGTCATCTACCCGTGGGTTCGCACGTATTGCACAATATTATAAATAATAAATAAATATAATATATGTGATTATATTTATTTGATTTGGTAACAGGTACCAAACTTTTTTGTCCAAATTTTGTTTATTGTCACTCATACCCCTATCTTATTATAAGCATTTGAAATCTTTTTACTTATTTTAAATAAAAATTTCAATATATTTAATAGATTTATTTTTTCAAAAATATCAGTTATAGGTTAATATGTACATATAAAAAATAAAGGAAATAATTAAGTATTTATCTATCACAGTTGTAAATAAATATAATATAATGATGGTTAAAAATGTAAATAAAATATATACACATTAAGTAGCTTTGTCCCGTCGAAAAATAAAGAAAAATAAAGAAAATACTTAAGAAATCATTTACCCGTGCGTTCACACGGTTCATACAATGTCATTATAAATAGTAAATTAATATAATATAGTGATGGTTAAAAATGTATATAAAATACAAAAAGAATAACAATTTTTTTATATAAGAAATTATATAATCATCAATCATAATTGTCTGATGTTAAATGTAATTTTATAAGTAGTTTCGGTCAATCGAAAAATGTATGTTTTTCATAAGAAATTTATGTATTTATACATCATAATTGTATTATGTTTTTTTTTTTGTAAAAAAAAAATATTAATAACAATTTTTTTTAGTATAAATATTAAATTTATCATAAAAAATTGCTAACATTTTTTTGATAATTGAAGTTTTTAATATCTTTTATTATACTTTAATAGTATCTTTAATTATAATTAATATATTATATATATTTTTAAAAATAACATAAAAAAACAAATAATGTTCATATATAAAACTATATTTAGTATTATTATATAGTATTATTGTTAGTAGTTTAGATTAATGAAGCAATTCTGACAATAAGTTAATTATTTGATTTATTGATCAATAAATAATTCATTAAAATATATAATTATTTGGTAATTATTTAATTATTTGATTTATTGATCAATAAATAATTCATTCAAATAAAAAAAATTAAACAACAACATTGATTATAATAAATAATAAAATTAAATGATTATATTGGCCGTTAAAAATTTATTCATTCTATAATTTTGATTATATAATTTTTTAGGTCTCCAATTATCTCAAGGTACTAAGGTACTTCAAGGTACTAATGTACTGTATGGAAGGTAGAGATAAAGATATTCTAATTAAAAAAGATGATTAATATTTTATTGAAAAAAATTAGTTATTTTGTTAATAAATAAATAATATTAAAAATATTCATTTCATTGATATAACTTCAAATAAAAAAAATTAAACAACAACAATGATTATGATAAAATAATAAAATTAAATGATTAATATTGGACGAAGCTAACAAACTGTAGTGAATAAATAAATGTAGGTCAAACGAAACAATTATTAATAGTGGTTGTTTGCATATAATAATCGGTTGTTTGCATATAATAATCGGTTGTTTGCATATAATAATCGTTGAAGCATCTTGGAATTTGAAGATTTTACGGTAAAAGAGGTGTGTAGGTTTCCCAAGAAGTTGTGGAGGCAGGTCATAATGAATTTGGTTTTATCAATACGTTAATGAATGGTTTGCAATAAATAAAATTATTAAAATAGGCTTTTTAGTAAAAGGTATAATAGGTTTTTTTTAGTAAAACTTATAATAGGTAATTATGGTACTACCTCTTAATGATTACTTTGAAAATAAATATACTATCTTAAAATTTAAGAAATTTTATATTATAGGCTTTTTATATATTTTACAACTAATATATTAGTTGACACAGTATATTTTTATTTGTAATTGAATTCGGGAAAAAATAAAATTTATGTAATTGAAATGAATATTATAATTAAAAAAATTATTTAATATTATATTAAATAATTATTTCTCTTAATTTTTTTACAAATAAGATGGTTATTTTATAATAAAGAGTAAGTTTTTAAAAAATGGACTCTCTCTTTTCATATATATTTTAGAATATTTTTTTTACAAATAAGATGGTTATTTCATAAATAGATTGTTTTATCATTTTTTTTAAAGATAAATTTTGTTTATTTAGGTCTCATTTACCATTACCCATAAATTTATTATGGGTATAATGAATTTATTACAATAAATATATTTATTATAATAAATATATTTACCATTACCCATATTAAAAGTAGACTAATATAATTTTATAATTAGTATTAAACAAAAACTATACTGACAAATGGAATAAAAAGATATGACACAAGAGAATCTCACTCTATTTAATACAAAATAAATATATCAGGCCCCATATCACATAGATAAATAATATTATGATAGTAGTTATTATAATAGTAGATGAATAATTTCTTAAAAAACAGTAACAATTGCAAATATTAAAAAAGACTGATTAATTATTATCACCTAAAACTACATATTCCCAATGATATTTTCTTAAAATTTTCTATAAATTGAATTTCGCCTTGTTGATACAACTAATAATTACCTACAATTACCTATAAAATGAATTATTATCACCTAAACTCAATCACAACTAATTAAAAAAGACGATTAATTATTATCACCTACAACTAATACCTACCTCTATTGAGTCCTTTGAAGGGCATGAATTGATTTATTATAGCAATCAATTAATAGATTTATTATAAATGCTCTCATTTTTTGTGAGTATCATAGGTTATTATAATAGTAAATGTCATAGTTAAAAATAAATATATTTTCTTTTCTTAAATAAATATTATAATTACAATTATAATTACAATTACTAAAAGTTCAGATTTTAATTTGCATATATATAGTATTAAGTTATTATGTCAAATTACAAACATTATTTTATAATTCATTAGTTATTATTATTATTGATGATGATCGATTTGATTATACCATCGTCTCAAAATTTTGTTGTATTGTAATTTAGAGAGTTGTGTTGAAAACATATTAACTTAAATATATTTAGTCTTCCTATCACAATATAGCCATAATAAATAAAAAATAAAATAAAGATAATAATAATTTGAAGGGTTGTGAATGTAAGAGAATGATTGCAAAATGGCGTTGGACTTGGTTTATGCACATGAAACGTGATGGTGAGCCGCCAAAAACGCATTGGAAGTGGAATAGTTCAACATTTTTTTTTACTAATATTTTTTTCACGTGAATAATAATTTTTTTTTCACGTGAATAACAAATGAGTGTATCAATTGTAATTGCTCTCATTAAATGTGATATTTCAAACATCTCAATTATCAATAGTTATTGTATTTTATTATTTTGATTATTTTAGTTTAATTATTTAAAACTACTAATGGGAAATATAATAATTAAAATTGAAAATAATTATCTATAATCAACTAAATACAACTTCTAGATAATAACAAATTCTACATGTTTTCACATAGACAAATTATACACTTCAAAATAAATAATAGTGAAAACTACTCAAGACAAAATTGAATTGAATAGTAAGAAATTAATCAATTGTATAAAAAAATAATTATTAATTAAAATTATTAAAGTATTATTAATTAATAAATTAATAAAGTAAATTAAAATTATTAAAGTATTATAGGTAATGCATATCCAATTATGAAAGTCAAAACTACATGCAGTTTCCATGAACTTATAGCATTATAGATGAAATTATTCTTACCAAGATCTTTTGGCTTAAGTGTTATATGTAGATTAAAGGATAACGCATGTGTGTTGGAAATTGTAAGCAATAGTTGTTTCATATGAATAGTAATAATAGTGCATGCAAAAGAAACGGCTGACACGTTTTTCCTAGGCTAGCCATACCATAGCATTACTGCATAGATCTCAATGTAATACCAAATCAACAAAATATCTTTAACCAACTTTGTAAGCAACATATCAATATAATTATTTAGAATGAATTGGAACTGCTGGAATTGGGAAAGAGAGGGAATTAACAGGAAATTAGGACTTTATTAAATTAGAAATGCAAAAAAACTTAAATAGTCCAATATTTTCAATACAAAAAATTATAAGATAAAAAAAGAGAAACAAAGATAGAATGACATAGTAGTGAAAATCATATATCTCACCAAAAAAATAAATAAACAATTAAATCATTCTACTTGTGTGTATATCAAACAGAGTAATGGAAAAAACAATTTGGAGTGATATAAACAAAAACCACAATGCTCCCCTCCTGATTCAAAAACTATTTTCTGTCAAAAAAAATAATCAAACCTTTAGCAAACACCACTATATAAAGTCAACCTCTTTCCTTAAAAAAAAACCATAACTTTTTTAAACAATGTCTACGGAGGAAAAACATACGGGTAACAATCAATTTTGAAAAATATAAGTAATTTGGGAAATCAAAAATCTTATAAAAAATGTTAATTTAAAATAAAATAATATATATGTATTGGAAACAATAAAGTAGAAATAAATCAAATTATTAATCGAAATCAAATAGCTTAAATAGGGTGATATTTCATACATATATTATTAAACTCACATTAATACTAATTCAAATTACTCCAGGAGTAACTTACTCCAAGATTCAACTCAATTTGAATTAAGAATATTATTGTTGCAGTAATTACATAATTGTGCAATATTAATTAATATTAATATATATTATTCACTTGAAATATATAATAGAAATAAATGTAATAATAATAATAGTAATAAAAATTCTTATATTAATATAAATAAAAATTCTATTTTTAAATTATTTAATTATGAAATTATATATGCAAAAATATATTATGCATCTATTTCCTTATAAATATTTAGTGCAAACTAAAATAAATCAAATAAAAATAAATTTGAGTTTTTCATTAAAAAAAATCGTGTTTTCGATACATCATAATTGTCTCATGTTATTGGTTGAAACAAATATTATATCAACTTTTAGTATAAATGTTACCATCTAAATTCACCTATTTAAAAAGCATATATTTCTTTTTAAATAATTTATTATTATCGTTTTTCATTTTATAAGTTATTTGTTTATTATTTTTGTATTTTATTAATATTTTAAAAAATCAAAAATGGTAATGATTACTAAAAAAATCATAATAATTAATAGTTTATAAAAAAAAAATATGCCAATTATGCTATTTAGAAAGACACGGCACTACTATCATCCCTTAAATATATGTATCAATTTTAAAAACTCCAAAATTAAATACTATTAATAATAATAATAATCCATTTACATTAGAAAATGCAAAGAATCTTGATATCAATAATTACAGTTAATTTTGAATTCTGAGGTAAGGAATCGCTTACCAATGTAAAATTGCAATATTTTTTTTGGAACTTGATAAATACTATCTATTATTTGTTTCGGAAAAAACATGTTAAAAAAAATATTGAAAATATTCCAAAATTTAAATCAATTTGAATTAAGAAAATTAATGTTGTGATAATTTCATAATCGCGCAATATTAATCACATGAAATTACATTTATATTACAAAAATAAACACCAAAAGTATAAGAATAAGCAATACTACATATTTTCACGAAACACCATTCTTTTATTTATTTATGTTTTTATGAAATCTCTATTAAAAATCACTTAAAATAATCAGAAATAATATCTTAATAAAAAAAGTATGAACTAATAACATGCTCTCATTTATGTGAAAACAAATAATTCCTCTTCTTTCAAAATCTTCCATCTTCCATTCCACCTGTATATTACTGTATATTAATACCTGTAAAAAAAACAATAATAAAAAATTGACATGTTAAAGGAGTGAAAATAATGAAGATCTTTTATAAAAAAGATTAGAAAATAAAACATACTATAATTAAATAAAATGTAATTATACAATAAGAAAATTAAATTAATAAAAAAAAAAGTAGCATTGGTGCCATTTTAGATTATATTGTGCCTGATTATATGCATTTAGATGGTTAAAGTACACTTCTTCTATCATTACACAGCAACATAGACAAAGTTTTTGCTTCTAATTTTTTATACCAAAAAGAATATCGGAAAAATGGTGTTTATTTGCTTTCTCTTACGCTAATTTATTTGTTTTTCCTCAAAAACTCCCAAAGCTTCCTTTCTCATCCCAAAATAACGCAATGCAAAAATAAATTTCTGCAAAATCAATGATTAAAGTACACTTCTTCTATCATTACACAGCAACATAGACAAAGTTTTTGCTTCTAATTTTTTATACCAAAAAGAATATCGGAAAAATGGTGTTTATTTGCTTTCTCTTACGCTAATTTATTTGTTTTTCCTCAAAAACTCCCAAAGCTTCCTTTCTCATCCCAAAATAACGCAATGCAAAAATAAATTTCTGCAAAATCAAAAACCAATCATCACGGTTACATTCTCCATTTTTTATGAAATAAAACCCAGAAATTTAAAGCTTGAATCAGTAATAAAAAAAATGAAAAGGGGAAAAACAGAAACCTTCATCGGCGACTTTAAACGGCGACAATGTTGGACCTGCGGATCTGGGCGGAAGGGATGTGCGACACCGTTGTAGACGGCGGCAGTTGATGTAGACTGAGCAACTTCTAAAAAATAAAATACCAAGAATTCATTATTATGAAAAATCAATAAAAAAAAAAGCAGATTATTGATAAAAAAAAAGCTAGAGATGAAAAAATAATGAGGTAAAGGAAGATGAAAAGAAACCCTCTGTTTGATATAAAAGAGAGTTAGATATATTTGATTAAGAGAATGAATTTAAAGATGGAGGAAAGGAATTGGAAAGGGTTTTGGTTCAAATTCGTGATATTTCAAATGCTTGGAATATTGGAAGGAACTGTTGAAGAGAATGATAGACAACTTTGTTGAAGAGAATAAATTTATAGATGGAGAGAAAGAATTTGAAGAGACTGTAATGGGTTGTAATTTAGGGTTTGCAGGTTGAAATCAAAAGTCATAATATATAGAGACCATTGACAGAAAGTTACAGTGTTTTTCAGAAACCAAAGTTAAAAAGCTTGGAAGAGGTTTTACTGTATTCAAGAAAGTTTTCCACAATTCCAATACAAAGCTGTCACGACAGTGTTAATGATGTAAAAGAAAATGGACAATTGAAAGGTTATTAAATGATGAAAAAATTTATTCATTAATGAAAATATTAAAGGAGATACAATTACCGCTATGTCCCCGAATATCCCCTTCAAATTGGTGATTATAGGGATATTGAAAGAATTTCATATGTCATGTACTTTATTATATTAAAAGTATATTATTATTATTATTATTATTATTATTATTATTATTTATGTGCTTTATTATTTTTTATCAACATCATTAAAAATATTAATATTGATAAAAATCTTAACAAATAATTTATAAAATGTTTATAGTAGCAAATTTTTTAATTGGAAATATCCATATTTCCAAAAAAAAAATGCACCTATTCTATAATGAAAGTGAAAGAAAAAAATGCATAGGCAAGAGACCAGTGTAGATTTGACTTGCAAGAGACAATGTAGATTTGACTTGCACAATGCATCACAATATACTATGACCTATTCTATAATTTATTATATATTATATTAAATGGTTTTTATAGTATGATATGATAAACTATTATATATAATATTTTAATCTGATATAATATTTTAAGTTACGATTTTAAGTTAAGAGGATACAATGCAATAATAAAATCTTATATATAATATTTTAACATGATATGATAACATCCAGTAAAATTTATATTTTCTTATTGAAAAACATATTTTAATCGTTACCAATTTAGACTTGTTTTATTATAATGATGATGACAATAATATTAATAATAATTATAATAATAATGATAAAAGACGTTAAATTAAAATAAATAATAGATTTTTTTTCAATCTCAATATTTTAAAAAATTACAAAAATAGTCATAATACTTCATAATTATAAAATTTAAAATATATATAACAAATTTCAGAAAAGAAGAGAGAACAACTAATAAAAATAAAAAGAAGTGAAAATAATGCTAAGAAAATGTCCATCTTATTTAACCTTTTTTCGTTTTCTTATCAGTAACCTGAAAAAATAAAACAAATGAAAAAGATGTTAAAAAGATTTAAAAAAAAAAAAAAAGTGGCATGAATATCAAAAATAGGAAAAAGAAGATCTATACTTTATGGAAGATTTCAAATTGATATATCGATTATGTAAATACAAAAGAAGTAATTATTATTCAGTCTAAATAAAGCATAAATAAAATATCAAGAACAAATAACAATCAATCTTAAAAATAGCAACAAAATTGCACATGAATTTTTTTAAAAAT
Source organism: Vicia villosa (assembly GCF_029867415.1). NCBI lineage: Eukaryota > Viridiplantae > Streptophyta > Magnoliopsida > Fabales > Fabaceae > Vicia > Vicia villosa. The sequence continues at coordinate 90,021,066 of NC_081183.1, read as the reverse complement.
TTGAAGTTAGTACTTTTAGATAGATTATTATAATTACCAAATTGAGTATTAATGTGTATTTTCAGAAAATATAAATAATTTATTTTCATATTATTAGAATTAAAAATTAGTTGAAAAAATAGACGTTAGTAAATCCTTTATCTTTATATGCTAAATTTTTAGATTTAAAATCTTTAATAAATAAATCATTTATTTAATTTTAATCTAAAAATTGAGCTTCAAACTTTTATTTCCATGGTTTGAAAATCTACTTACTATAAATTCAAGGTTGTCATGATGACAACCTTTGGTAACAACCCTAAACCTAATGATGACGTGTCATCCTAATATAAAACTAATGCTGATGTGTCAACCTCATAGAATTTTCAATATTAATTAAAATTGTCATTATTTATAAACATTCTCACAATAACATTTTGAGGTTCTAACATTTTTAATATTCATTATTAATTGGGATATCTCTAAATTAAAAAATCTCTTATTTCCAAAAAATATATAGTCAACTAATAATCAATTATAATTAATAAATATTTTGTTTAAATAATTTATAATCAAGAAGAAATAAAATAAACAATAATAATAACAATAATAATAAACAAAAAGAATAATAATAATAAAGATAATGATATTTGTAACGCCCGGAAAAATATTTATTTTCTTAATTTAGACATTTGTGATGTTTTCTGAAATTTTTGCGTTTTGGGGCGTTTTAGTCGGTATTAGTTCGGGATAGCGGATCGATATTTAATCGGAGATTTTAACATTTTTAGTATTAGAAATATTAATGAGTTAATATTTAGCGTTTTGGGAATTTTCTGAGTAATTAAGTTTAGACCGGATATGTGAGACACTGAGTAATAAGTCGGTATATTAAAATAATCGGATTTTATTTTAATGAAGTTTTAGTGGAAGTATTATTTTTATATTAAGTGTGGAAATAATATTGGGCTTAATTAATGACTTCTTTAAATACTAAGGGGTATATTTCGTTAGACCCATTTATGTATTAAATGATTAATATAGTCTATTTTTTTAAAAATAGAAGTAGTGTTGTCTTTAAGAGAGAAGAAGAGAAAAACCGAGGAAAGAAGAGGAAAGAAAGAAAAGAGGGGTTAAGGTTTGAAGAGGAGACCCAAAGTGTTGCTCTAAAGTGTCATTCTTCTCCATTTTTTCCATTGAAACTTCTTAGAGCTACACTCAATCCAAGGTAAGGGGGGATTCTTTCTACCTAAATGGAAATTTGATGAATTTTATGTGGGTTTAGGGTATTAAATTTCTCTACTGTGTTGTCATATATATGTTGTGTTGTTATTCATGAAATTGATAAGAAATTATTCTGGAAATTATATTGTATATTGCGTTCGTGTATTATTTTAGGTGTGATATTGAGTAAATTGAATCTGTGATGTTATCCGTTGAATCTGGAAATTATATTGTATATTGGATATCCGTTGCTGTTCATATATTCTCAGCATGTTCATTGCTTGCTTACCACTACTTTATGAATATATATTATGTATATATATTGATATGTAGAAGAAACAAAATAGCACTTTAACTATATTATTTTGTTTACCAGCTAATTTCAATGTGAGTGGTGTTCCTTTAGTTCTCATTTCTATTCTCATATTGATTCCATGGTGTTCTATTATTTTGTTTTACTTTGCTATGTGCCTTAATAGTTTCTCGTTTCTATATTTTTTTAATTAAGAGACATAATGGATAATATAATAGAAATGAAACATGGTTATGAAAATGAAATTAAATTGAAACAGTAGGAAATAAATGGTGGAACATGTAGCACTAGTAGAACAAAAAAAATGCCCTTTTACATAGGATTCTAGAAGTGGACATAGAATAATTGAATTGAAATTAATATTTATGATAAATTTTTAGTAGCAAGATGCTGAAAAAGTTGGAAATTGTTCCGTTTGGTCGAATTAGCCGAATTAAGCGGTATAATTAGTTGTTCGGAATTTAATGAAAATTTATATGGTAATTAAGTTTAATTAGTAGATAAGTATGGTTAATTTATTTTGTTGAAAACAGGTTGGATAATAGTTAATATCATATTTAGTTAATTGAGATAATACTTAGGAGTTGGTTGTTTTATTCGATATATCGACGAATTACTATCCTTTATGTATTTGACTAAAATTTGTAGTTTTAAATTAAATACTTGTGTTGAGATGAATATTGTGATTATCATATTATCTTTTTTTTTTGTATTTGTTTTGTGGGTAGCCTTAAGGTTTGAATCCTAGTGAATTTTGATATTGTATATATGTTGCTATGAAGGTGATAATCTCGTTGCTAAGATTGTGTTGTGAGCCTTTGGCTAAAGTTGAACGGTGTGATTGTTGATATGTGACCGTTGTTGTATTATTGTTATTTCGTTGTCGAATCGTGGTCGTTGTATGTTGCCGCATAGCATAGCATAACATAAAGTTGAACGGTGTGATGTTGATATGTGACCGTGTTGAAGGCTTTGCCTTATGCCTCGGAATTACTGGCAATGTTCTAAGTTGGGAGTTTTACTCCAATGGTACCACATGCATATGCATAATTGAGTCGCATTCGAGTCGTTGTTAGTTGTTGTTGGTTCAAGTTGTTGTCTATGCATTGTGATGCTTATGTGTTGATTTGTTGAAGATGTCGATGTGTTGATATCAAGACTATTCTTTGATGATGATCTTTGTGTTGTTTATGTTGATGTTGTATGAAGCAGTGATTCATTTATATTCCTTACCTAATATATGATTTATCATAATCCTATTTATATAGTTTGATATCTCACCCTTTCTGTTTGAATGTTGCCTCCACGTGGGTAACGTGCAGGTAATCCAGATGAGTAGCTGTTTCCGCTTATAGTTGAGTTTTAGGTGTCATTGCTCTGATACGTAGCACTTGGGGGGAAATGAACACTTTCTTGACGTTGTTATTTGCTTATTGAACCTTATGATGTATTTGAGGATTTGTTTGTATTGTTTCTTTTTATGATTCAAAAGATGTTATGTCTTAATTGTTGAATCATTGTGAATCTGTTGCATGTTGAACCTTAGTTTGGGTTATGCTATGAATACTATGTTATTCAAAAGTTGAGATATATGTTATGAGTTTTGGTCACTCCAATCCTGATAGTGGTATGTATTAGTTTAAAAAGCATGACAGGTTTATGTTTATGTTGAATGTGTGACATCCTGATTCTGTTGAGAATTTTTATACTCTGATATTTTCCGCTTAAATGCTTGGGGTAGATTTGGGGTGTTACATTAGTGGTATCAGAGCAGGTCGGTCTTGTTCGGCCAAGTGTCGAGTCGTAGTGTAGTCTAACAATCGTGTATTGTTGTTTGTGCTAAATTGTTTTTGTGTTGTAGTGACGCTATGGCTGGGAGGAATGATGTTGCGATAGCTGCTGCTTTGGAAGCGATGGCTCAGGCTATGCAGAACCAACTGAATGCTGACGAGAATGCTGGATCTCGTAGTTTGGCGACTTTCCAAAGGGAGAATCCGCCGGTGTTCAAGGGTACGCATGACCCTGATGGTGCTCTTGATTGGTTAAAGGAGCTCGAGCGAATCTTCCGTGTTATGGATTGCACTCCTGCTCAGAAGGTCAGATATGGCACTCATATGCTGGCTAAGGAAGCTGATGATTGGTGGTTGAAGACTCTTGCTAGGTTGGGGTTTTCAGGTGAGGAAGTCACTTGGAATGTGTTCCGTAGGGAATTTCTGAGGAAGTACTATCCTGAAGATGTTCGGGGTAAGAAAGAGATAGAATTCCTAGAGTTGACACAAGGGAACAAGTCCGTGACCGAGTATGCTGCCAAGTTCACTGAGTTGATTAAGTTCTATCCTCACTTTGATGGCGAAGGTGCTGAATTTTCTAAGTGCATCAAGTTTCAGAATGGGTTACGCTCAGAGATCAAGAAGGATGTTGGGTACCAAAAGATCCGTTTGTTTTTTGATTTGGTTGACAGTTGTAGGATCTTTGAGGAGGATAGTAATGCTCATCACAAGATGGTTAGTGATAGAAGGGGCAAGAATCAACAAAGCCGTGGGAAACCGTATGATGCTGGTAAAGGGAAACAAAGAGTTACTCATGGTCAGAGGTCTAGTGGGGGAGATGCTCCTGCTAGGATTGTATGCTTCAAGTGTGGTCAACCTGGTCATAAGAGCAATGCTTGTACTGCTAATGCGAGGAAGTGTTTCAGATTTGGTAACATGGGACATGCAATGTCTGATTGTAAGCATAAGGACATGGTATGTTTCACGTGTGGCGAAGAGGGACACATTGGTAGCCAGTGTCCAAAGAAGAAGGCACAATCTAGTGGAAAGGTGTTTGCTTTAGCTGGGACTCCTACAGCTAGTGGAGACCGACTCATCAGAGGTATATGTTTCATTAATAGTACTCCTTTAATCACTATTATTGATACTAGTGCTACTCATTGTTTTATTGCTTCTGATTGTATTGAAAGATTGGGTCTTATGTTGTCTTCCATGAATGGAGAGATGGTTGTCGATCTTCCAGCTAAGGGATCGGTGACTACTTCTCTGATGTGTTCAGAGTGTCCGTTGTCGATCTTCGACAAAGACTTTGTTGTTGACTTGATTTGTTTGCCGTTGAGTGGATTAGATGTGATCTTGGGTATGAATTGGTTAGAGTATAACTATGTTCATATCAACTGTTTTAACAAGTCCTTGAGGTTTTCTTGTAACATCCGTAATTTTCCTTAATTTAATTTAATTGGGATTTAAATTATTTTATTGGAATTATTTGGCATTTCTCTAAAAATTATGGAAATTAATAGAGTTGGGCCGATGTAGTGTTAGTAAAAGGAGGGGTGTTAGTCATAAGGCCTTTTACTAAATTATATTATTTTTCATAAAAGAAGGAAAAGGAGGAAATTAGAGAAAGAACGTGAAAAGAGCAGAAGAGGAGAATAGAGGAAGAACGTGAAAGTGCAGAAGCAGAGAAAGAGGAAGAGTTCAAGAATTTGGCTAAGGTAAGGGGGGACTTATCTGATTATCATCTATTATCAGGTTAGGGGTTGATAATGCTGAATAGATGTAGAATTCGGGTCGATTGAGTCATATGAAAGGTTTAGGGATTGAGTCAAATTGTGTGATGTTTGCTCCTTATATTTGAATCCATGATATCTATGTTGTTATGGTCTCAATTGATGCGTGATTGATGTATTATGAGGTGTTTTTCGTGTTGTTTGAGCATTCTATTTCCCTAGGTTCGTACTGGTATGAATTGGGAGAGTTTGGAATGTGTAGAATGCTGTTTTCTGCAGGTTGGGGTTTATGAAATTACCGGTTCGCGCCGCGTGCATAGGGTTGGCGCCGCGAACAGGTGGGCAGAATGTCAGGATGTGATGATGCGCACAGGCCGCGCCGCGTACCCGTGTTCGCGCCGCGAAGGCGTAACTTTTCCTCGCTTCGCGCCGCGTGTAGATGTTTGCGCCGCGAACAGCTTGGCAGAGGGCCAAGGATTTTTGGGACACTCAGTTCGCGCCGCGAACTGAGATGGCGCCGCGTGCTGTTGATGTTTTGAGATATTTTTTAAAAGTTCAAAGATGCATAACTTTTTAACTGTTGGTCCGTTTGATGCGCCGTTTCGAGCTAAACGAACCTTATCGAATAATTTATATGATGATGATTGATTGGTTTTGAAATGATGAAAATACATGTATGCTATTCTTATTGAGTATGATGATTGGTGCAAATACGTGTATGTTTTGTATATGATGATGATGATGGAATTGTGATTGAATGATGTTAATATATATGAACATACTTGAATGATGATGATGATGATGATTGATGATGATGATGATGGTATAAGTATGTTGTATATGTTGCATTCATTCATGTTCATTGATGATAATGTATCCATAAGGGTGTGTTGGATCAGTGAAGGGCATGATTCCCATTGTGTGGAATCTGTGCTGGCAGGGCCGTATCTTGAATGATGTTGGATCGGTCATGGGTTATTCCCATTTGATGATGTTGGTACCACATGCATAGTGTCAGTTCATACATATGCATAATTTATAACATGATTGGATGTATTCCAGTGTTGTAAATGTTGATGATGTGTTAATTGTTGTTGACTTGTTTTGAATGTCTGTTTATGAAACAATTGGGTGAATGATGCAACTGTGATGTGTTATTGCTTTATAACCTTATAACATTTGTTAATTATGATGAGACTCACCCTTACATGTTGTCATTTTCAGATTGAGGATAGCGGTTGTTCGACTCGGTGAGGATTAGCTCATGAGTCAGTGTTTTAGTAGCGTCAGGTGTCATGCTCTGATAGTTGTAACACTGGGGACGCGATTGTTTAGAGTTTATGATTATGACTCTAGTTATGTTTTGATGTTTTGAATGATAAGTTTTAAAGATGTTAAACTTAGTCCGTTTTGATAAATTTCCGCTGTGTTAACATGAAATGTTTTAATTTATGATGATTACCTCAGTGAATGCATGACATGACTGAATGATGTTTAATTATTATGAATTGTGGCACCCTTATTTCATGTACTCTGAATAATTGTTTTAAATTGCCGCTGGGTTAGTAAGGGGTGTTACAATAGTGGTATCAGAGCATAGTCGGTCGTTATGACCAGAGTCTTAGTGTCAGTTTTGTTTTCCTGTGTATGCGACTAGTAAGAGTTAACTGTCGATACTTCTGTTCTGATTAAATTGGTTGTGATTTAAGCAGAACAATGGATGGAAGAGGAGGAAGAAACGATGATGCTATCACTGAGGCCCTGGGCATGATTGCTGGTGTGCTGGGAGGAAATGCCAATGGAGCTGCGATTGGCGCTGACAGACAGCTGAACAGTTTTCAGAGGAACAATCCTCCATTGTTCAAGGGCACGCATGATCCTGAAGGTGCTCAGAAGTGGCTTAAGGAGATCGAGAGAATCTTCAGAGTCATCGATTGTGCTGAGGATCTGAAGGTGAGATATGGTACTCACATGTTGTCTGAAGAAGCTGACGATTGGTGGATGGCCACCAGGACTGAAGTGGAAACTGATGGTGTGGCTATTTCTTGGGCTGTGTTCAAGAGGGAATTTTTGAGAAGGTACTTTCCTGAAGACGTAAGAGGTCGAAAGGAAATTGAATTTCTGGAACTAGTTCAAGGTAGCATGACAGTACCAGAGTATGCTTCGAAGTTCGTTGAGTTGGCGAAGTACTACGTTCACTACAACAACGATGAAGCTAGTGAATTCTCGAAATGCATCAAGTTCGAGAACGGTCTCCGTGATGAGATTAAGCAGGGTATCAGATACCAGAGAATCCGGATATTTGTAGACTTGGTGGACTGTAGTAGGATCTTCGAGGAAGATAATCTCAAGCTGAAGTCATCTCACTCTCGCGAGTTAGTTGACAGAAAAGGGAAGAAGCCTATGGATAAGGGTAAGCCATATGGTAGAGGTAATCCAAAGACTGGTGGTTGGAAGAAGCCTAGTGGGGGAGACTCCAGTGCTTTTGTCAGGTGCTATAACTGTGGTGAGGTCGGGCACCGGAGGAATGAGTGCAAGCTGAATCAGAAGAAGTGCTTCAAGTGTGAAGAAGTGGTTCATGTTGCCGCTGATTGTAAGAAGAAGATTGTGACTTGTTACAATTGTGGTGAAGAGGGTCACATTAGCCCACAGTGTCCTAAACCGAAGAAGAACCAAGCTGGAGGAAAGGTCTTTGTTTTGTCTGGATCAGAAACCACTCCGGAGGATAGACTAATTAAAGGTACGTGTTTTATTCATGGCACACCTTTAGTTGCGATTATTGATACTGGAGCAACTCATTCTTTATTTCTTTGGATTGTGCTAAGAGGTTGAATTTGGAAATATCTGAAATAAATGGAAGTATGGTTATTGATACTCCGGCGTCGGGTTCGGTAACTACTTCGTCTGCATGCTTGAATTGTCCGGTTAACATTTTTGGTAGAGAATTCGGGATGGACTTAGTGTGCCTTCCGTTGAAACAACTCGATGTAATCCTAGGGATGAACTGGTTAGAATTTAACCGTGTTCACATCAACTGTTTTTCGAAGACAGTAATCTTTCCTGAAGAAGTTCATTCTGATGATCTGGAGATGAAGGCTAGACAAGTGGATGAAGCTATCAAGGATGGTGCAACAGTGTTTATGTTATTTGCATTGACAAATTCGAAGGAAAGAGTAGTAAGTAGCGAACTACCAGTGTTGTGTGAGTTTCCAGAAGTTTTTCCGGAAGAAGTGAATGAATTACCGCCAGAAAGAGAAGTAGAGTTTTCCATTGAATTGATTCCAGGAACTAGTCCAGTGTCAATGGCACCGTATCGTATGTCACCGTCTGAGTTGACTGAACTGAAGAAGCAGTTGGAAGAATTACTTGAGAAGAAGTTCATTCGTCCTAGTGTTTCTTCGTGGGGCGCACCTGTGTTGCTAGTGAAGAAGAAGGAGGGTTCAATGAGGTTGTGTGTGGATTACAGACAACTGAACAAGGTTACTATCAAGAATCGGTATCCCTTGCCGAGGATTGATGATTTGATGGATCAACTGGTTGGAGCATGTGTGTTTAGTAAGATTGATCTGAGGTCTGGGTATCACCAGATTCGTGTGAAAGACGATGATATTCAGAAGACCGCTTTCAGAACAAGGTATGGACATTATGAGTATTCGGTAATGCCGTTTGGAGTTACTAACGCACCTGGTGTATTTATGGAGTATATGAATAGGATATTTCATCCTTATCTCGATACGTTCGTGGTGGTGTTTATAGATGACATCCTAATATATTTTAAGAGTGAGGAAGAACATGCGGAACATCTCAGAATTGTGTTGGAGTTGTTAAAAGAGAAGCAACTTTTTGCCAAACTGTCGAAGTGTGAATTTTGGTTAGAAGAGGTCAGTTTTCTTGGACATGTAATTTCTAAGAATGGTATTGCTGTCGATCCTACTAAGATAGAGGTTGTATCTCAGTGGGAAGCGCCGAAGTCAGTGTCAGAGATTCGTAGTTTTCTTGGTCTGGCAGGTTATTACAGGAAGTTCATTGAAGGGTTTTCAAAGTTAGCATTGCCGTTAACTAAATTAACCAGAAAGGGTCAGGCTTTTATTTGGGATGTAAAATGCGAGGAAGGATTCCAAGAGCTGAAGAAGAGGTTGACTAGTGCTCCTATTTTGATTTTGCCGAATCCGACAGAATCATTTGTGGTTTATTGTGATGCTTCGTTGATGGGTTTAGGTGGTGTACTGATGCAGAACCAACAAGTGGTCGCGTACGCGTCGAGACAACTCAAAGTGCATGAAAGGAATTATCCGACTCACGATTTAGAGTTGGCAGCAATAATGTTTGTTTTGAAATTGTGGCGACATTATCTGTATGGTTCGAGATTTGAGGTGTTCAGTGATCATAAGAGTCTGAAATATCTCTTTGACCAGAAAGAACTGAATATGAGGCAAAGAAGGTGGTTGGAATTCCTTAAAGACTATGATTTTAGTTTGAATTACCATCCGGGTAAGGCAAACGTAGTTGCTGATGCTTTAAGTAGGAAGACTTTGCATATGTCTATGCTAATGGTGAAGGAATTGGATTTGATTGAACAATTCAGAGACTTGAGTTTGGTATGTGAAGGTACTCCTACTAGTGTTAAGTTGGGAATGCTGAAGCTGACCAGTGGTATTCTTGAAGAGATCAGAGAGGGCCAGAAGGCTGATGTCGAATTAGTCGACAAGTTGACTTTGATTAACCAAGGCAAGAGTGGTGAATTCAGAGTTGACGAGAATGGTATACTGAGGTTTGGAGACAGAGTTTGTGTTCCTGATGTTGCTGAACTTCGAAGGAGTATTTTAGAAGAAGGACACCATAGTGGATTAAGTATTCATCCTGGTGCTACCAAGATGTATCATGATTTGAGAAAGCTATTTTGGTGGCCTGGAATGAAGAAAGAAATTGCTGAGTTTTTGTATTCTTGTTTGACTTGTCAGAAGTCAAAGGTTGAACATCAGAAGCCATCTGGATTTATGCAACCGATGTTTATTCCTGAGTGGAAATGGGATAGCATATCGATGGATTTTGTTTCGGGTTTGCCGAGAACTGTTAAGAATTGTGAAGTATCTGGGTCGTGGTAGACAGGTTGACAAAGTCTGCACATTTCATACCGGTAAGAATGGATTATCCGATGGAAAAGCTGGCTCAATTATATATTGAGAAGATAGTCAGTCTACATGGTATTCCTTCGAGTATCGTGTCAGACAGAGATCCGAGATTTACGTCTAAGTTCTGGGAAGGTTTACAGAAGGCTTTGGGTACTAAGCTGAGACTGAGTTCTGCTTATCATCCACAGACGGATGGACAGACTGAGAGGACAATTCAGTCGTTAGAGGATTTGTTACGTGCTTGTGTGTTAGAAAAAGGAGGTGCTTGGGATAGTTATCTGCCTTTGATTGAATTTACCTACAACAACAGTTTTCATTCGAGTATAGGTATGGCTCCGTTTGAGGCATTGTATGGTAGGAGATGTAGAACTCCATTGTGTTGGTACGAAGCTGGTGAGAGTGCTGTGATTGGACCAGAAATTGTACAACAAACTACGGAGAAGATTAAGATGATTCAAGAGAAGATGAAAGCTTCTCAGAGTCGTCAAAAGAGTTATTATGATAAAAGGAGGAAGACACTTGAGTTTCAAGAGGGAGATCATGTTTTTATGAAGGTTACTCCTATGACGGGTATTGGTCGAGCTTTGAAGTCAAAGAAGTTGACTCCGCGTTTTATTGGACCATTCCAAATTTCTGAAAGAGTGGGAGAAGTGGCATATCGTATTGCTTTACCGCCGATGCTTGCCAACTTACATGATGTATTCCATGTGTCGCAACTGAGGAAATACATTTCAGATCCATCCCACGTGATCCAAGTGGATGATGTGCAGGTTAAAGACAACTTAACGGTTGAAACGTTACCTGTGAGGATTGAAGATAGAAGACTGAAGCAATTGCGGGGCAAGGAAATAGCTTTAGTCAGAGTAGCTTGGGGAGGACCAGCTGATGGAAACGTCACCTGGGAGTTAGAAAGCCAAATGAAAGATTCCTATCCGGAACTATTTGCTTGAGGTATGTTTTCGAGGACGAAAACTCTTTAGTGGGGGAGAGTTGTAACATCCGTAATTTTCCTTAATTTAATTGGGATTTAAATTATTTTATTGGAATTATTTGGCATTTCTCTAAAAATTATGGAAAATAATAGAGTTGGGCCGATGTAGTGTTAGTAAAAGGAGGGGTGTTAGTCACAAGGCCTTTTACTAAATTATATTATTTTTCATAAAAGAAGGAAAAGAAGGAAATTAGAGAAAGAACGTGAAAAGAGCAGAAGAGGAGAATAGAGGAAGAACGTGAAAGTGCAGAAGCAGAGAAAGAGGAAGAGTTCAAGAATTTGGCTAAGGTAAGGGGGGACTTATCTGATTATCATCTATTATCGGGTTAGGGGTTGATAATGCTGAATAGATGTAGAATTCGGGTCGATTGAGTCATATGATAGGTTTAGGGATTGAGTCAAATTGTGTGATGTTTGATCCTTATATTTGAATCCATGATATCTATGTTGTTATGGTCTCAATTGATGCGTGATTGATGTATTATGAGGTGTTTTCGTGTTGTTTGAGCATTCTATTTCCCTAGGTTCGTACTGGTATGAATTGGGAGAGTTTGGAATGTGTAGAATGCTGTTTTCTGCAGGTTGGGGTTTCTGAAATCACGGGTTCGCGCCGCGTGCATAGGGTTGGCGCCGCGAACAGGTGGGCAGAATGCCAGGATGTGATGATACGCACAGGCCGCGCCACGTACCCGTGTTCGCGCCGCGAAGGCGTAACTTTTCCTCGCTTCGCGCCGCGTGTAGATGTTTGCGCCGCGAACCGCTTGGCAGAGGGCCAAGGATTTTTGGGACACTCAGTTCGCGCCGCGAACTGAGATGGCGCCGCGTGCTGTTGATGTTTTGAGATATTTTTTAAAAGTTCAAAGATGCATAACTTTTTAACTGTTGGTCCGTTTGATGCGCCGTTTCGAGCTAAACGAACCTTATAGAATAATCTATATGATGATGATTGATTGGTTTTGAAATGATTAAAATACATGTATGCTATTCTTATTGAGTATGATGATTGGTGCAAATACGTGTATGTTTTGTATATGATGATGATGGAATTGTGATTGAATGATGTTAATATATATATGAACATACTTGAATGATGATGATGATGTTGATGATTGATGATGATGATGGTATAAGTATGTTGTATATGTTGTATTCATTCATGTTCATTGATGATACTGTATCCATAAGGGTGTGTTGGATCAGTGAAGGGCATGATTCCCATTGTGTGGAATCTGTGCTGGCAGGGCCGTATCTTGAATGATGTTGGATGGGTCATGGGTTATTCCCATTTGATGATGTTGGTACCACATGCATAGTGTCAGTTCATACATATGCATAATTTATAACATGATTGGATGTATTCCAGTGTTGTAAATGTTGATGATGTGTTAACTTTTGTTGACTTGTTTTGAATGTCTGTTTATGAAACAATTGGGTGAATGATGCAACTGTGATGTGTTATTGCTTTATAACCTTATAACATTTGTTAATTATGATGAGACTCACCCTTACATGTTGTCATTTTCAGATTGAGGATAGCGGCTGTTCGACTCGGTGAGGATTAGCTCATGAGTCAGTGTTTTAGTAGCGTCAGGTGTCATGCTCTGATAGTTGTAACACTGGGGACGCGATTGTTTAGAGTTTATGATTATGACTCTAGTTATGTTTTGATGTTTTGAATGATAAGTTTTAAAGATGTTAAACTTAGTCCGTTTTGATAAATTTCCGCTGTGTTAACATGAAATGTTTTAATTTATGATGATTACCTTAGTGAATGCATGACATGACTGAATGATGTTTAATTATTATGAATTGTGGCACCCTTATTTCATGTACTCTGAATAATTGTTTTAAATTGCCGCGGGGTTAGTAAGGGGTGTTACATTTCTCCTCCCGAGGAAGAAGGAGTTGGTTTGTTGACTGGTAAGCAGTTGAGGCAATTGATGCAAGACGAAGCACAGATGTTCTCGTTGATGGCGTCATTGTCATTTGAGAATCAAGTTAGAATTGATGAGTTAAAGGTGGTGCGAGAATTTCCTGATGTGTTTCCTGATGAAATTCCTGATGTACCTCCGGAATGAGAAGTTGAGTTTGCGATTGATCTTGTACCTGGTACCAGACCTGTTTCTATGGCACCGTACAGGATGTCTGCATCTGAGTTGTCTGAATTGAAGAAGCAATTAGAAGAGTTGCATGAGAAAAAGTTTTTAAGGCCAAGTGTATCGCCGTGGGGAGCGCCCGTATTGTTAGTGAAGAAAAAAGATGGAAGTATGAGACTTTGTGTTGATTATCGACAGTTGAATAAAGTGACGATAAAGAACAAGTATCCGCTTCCAAGAATTGATGACTTGATGGATCAATTGGTGGGTGCTAGTGTGTTTTCTAAAATTGATTTGAGGTCCGGATATCACCAGATTAGAGTAAAAGAAGATGATATTCAGAAGACCGCGTTCAGGACTTGGTATGGACACTACGAGTATTCAGTGATGCCCTTCGGTGTTACTAATGCGCCGGGAGTATTCATGGAGTACATGAACCGTATTTTTCATACTTACTTGGATCGGTTTGTAGTGGTATTCATTGATGACATTCTGATTTACTCTAAATCTGAGGAAGAGCATGAAGAGCATCTGAGAATTGTGTTGCAAGTTCTGAAAGAGAAGCAGTTGTGTGCCAAGTTGTCTAAGTGTGAATTCTGGTTGCATGAAGTTAGTTTCCTTGGTCATGTCATTTCTGGTCATGGCATTGCCGTGGATCCTTCTAAAGTTGATGCTGTGTTACAATGGGAAGCTCCGAAATCAGCTACTGAGATTAGAAGCTTTTTGGGTTTAGCCGGTTACTATAGACGGTTTATCGAGGGATTTTCTAAATTGGCACTTCCGTTGACAAGATTGACTTGCAAGGGAAAAGCTTTTGTGTGGGATATTCGATGCGAAGAAAGTTTCAATGAGTTGAAGAAGAGGTTGACGTCGGCTCCAGTTTTGACTTTGCCTAATCCGGGAGAGCCTTTCGTTGTGTACTGTGATGCTTGTCTGATGGGGTTAGGTGGTGTGCTTATGCAGAATGGTAAAGTGGTTGCTTATGCGTCTAGGCAGTTGAGAACTCATGAAAAGAATTATCCTACGCATGATCTAGAGTTGGCTGCAGTGGTCTTTGTGTTGAAAATTTGGAGACATTATCTTTATGGTTCTAGATTTGAAGTGTTTAGTGACCATAAGAGTTTGAAGTACCTTTTTGATCAGAAAGAGTTGAATATGAGGCAGCGAATGTGGTAGAATTATTGAAGGATTATGATTTCGGTTTGAATTATCATCCCGAAAAAGCTAATGTTGTGGCCGATGCTTTAAGCCGAAAGACCTTGCATATGTCGGCTATGATGGCTAAGGAATTGGAGTTGATTGAGCAGTTCCGAGATTTGAGCTTAGTGAAGGATAGAAAAACACTTAGAAAGGGGGGGTTTGAATAAGTGTAGTCTAAAAACTTGAACGATAAAAACAATTTACACAGTTATTTTTATCCTGGTTCGTTGTTAACTAAACTACTCCAGTCCACCCCCACGGAGTGATTTACCTCACCTGAGGATTTAATCCACTAATCGCAACAGATTACAATGGTTTTCCACTTAGCCCGCGACTAAGTCTTCTAGAGTATCCTGATCACAACCTGATCACTCTAGGAACAAATGCTTAGACACAAGCTAAGACTTTCTTAGAGTATCCTGACCACCACGTGATCACTCTAATTACAACTGCTTAGACACAAGCTAAGACTTCCTAGAGTATCCTGATCAACACTTGATCACTCTAGTTACTTACAAATTAATGTAATCAATTCTAAGAGTATTACAAATGCTTCTGAAAAGCTATAATCACAACAGTGATATTTCTCTTAATGTTTAAGCTTAATCTCACTAATATATTACAACAGCAATGTAGTGAGCTTTGATGAAGATGAAGTTTCTGAGCTTTGAGTTGAACAGCGTTTCAGCAAGTTTTTCAGAATAAGTTCGTTCAGAATTGGTAACCTTGCTTCTCATCAGAACTTCATATTTATAGGCACTTGAGAAGATGACCGTTGGGAGCATTTAATGCTTTGCGTATTCCGTACAGCATTGCATTTAATGTTTCACGCTTTTGTCAACTACCTCGAGCCTTGTTCATGCTGTGTCTACTGACGTTGCCTTTAATAGCTTCCAACGTTCCTTTTGTCAGTCAGCGTAGCCTGCCACCTGTACTTGCTTCTGATCTGATGTTTGTGTATACAACATTTGAATATCATCAGAGTCAAATAGCTTGGTGCATAGCATCTTCTTGTCTTCTGACCTTGAAGTGCTTCTGAGCGTGATACCATGAGAACTTCAGTGCTTCTCAACTCAAGTTCTTCTGATGCTTCCATAGACCCATGTTCTGATTCTGCCTTGACCATCTTCTGATGTCTTGCCAGACCATGTTCTGATGTTGCATGCTGAACCTTCTGAGTCAAAGCTTCTGAGCGCTAATTTGTGCATACTCTTTATATATTTCCTGAAAGGGAAATTGCAATGTATTAGAGTACCACATTATCTCACACAAAATTCATATCCTTGTTATCATTAAAACTAAGAATATTGATCAGAACAAATCTTGTTTTAATAATCTCCCCCTTTTTGATGATGACAAAAACATATATAAATGATATGAATTTGCGATCAGAAAGAGAAGACGGCTAAAGACAATTTACACAGCTATAGCATAAGCATGTGAATATGTCTCCCCCTGAGATTAACAATCTCCCCCTGAGATGAATAATCCCCCCTGAAATTAATACTAGAAGAATTTTATAAATAAAAGACTTCCCTGAGTATTTCAGTAGAGACGTTCACATATGCTTGATCTTCAGAACATTCATGACTTCTGATTCTTGCTTCCATAGGACAGCTTCAGAACTTTGAATTTCTTTAGATCTTCAGAACATCCACAGCTTCTGATTCTTGCTTCCATCGGACAGCTTCAGAACTTGAATTTCTTTGATCTTCAGAACATTCACGGCTTTTGATTCCTGCTTCCATTGGGACAGCTTCAGAGCTTGAATTTCTTCTTACATCACTTCATGCTAGATTGTATCAGAATATTGTTGAATGTACCAGAGCTTCATC
Organism: Vicia villosa; assembly: GCF_029867415.1. NCBI lineage: Eukaryota > Viridiplantae > Streptophyta > Magnoliopsida > Fabales > Fabaceae > Vicia > Vicia villosa. The sequence goes on along the minus strand of NC_081183.1, from coordinate 90,004,794 downwards.
AGAGCATCTCTACATCCTAAAATGTTACAGAACAAAACTAAACGACAAAAGTCAGCATGAATGAGCCATAACATGGAATATGTTTCAGAACACATAATATGTATTAGAGCCATATAGAATGTATCAGAACAAATAGACATAATGTTTCAGATCATATTCTATCATCAGAATATCTGAACATTCTTCCTTCTTGCTTCTTGCTTCTGATTCTGAAGCTTCATAGCACTCAGCTTGCTTCAAGAATCCAAGAGCTTGAATTCATCTTGTTGCTTCTTATGTTGATCTTTAAAGAGAATCTTTAATTCCTGCAACAACACAACTTAAAGCATAGAACTTTGCAAGTTCTGTTAGTAATGTGGGGCCTTTTTACCCGGTAACTGATAATATTAATCAGATCATTTATCATATATTTTCTCCCCCTTTTTGTCATAACATCAAAAAGAATATAAAAGATTCAGATGTAGAAAACGACAAAGGAAAGAAACAGAATTAAACTTTTCATTGATTAAGCAAACAGAATTACAAAAGATGTATGCTGAACAAGCAGATGCAACAAAGAAAGAAAACTACAAAGACCAAAGACTAAGACCCTAGCTTAGACAAAATCTACGCCAGAATGTCATGAACCCCGTCAGTGCTTGCAGTTTGCCTTGCCATGAAGGAGCGAAACTCAGCATTGGCTGCTTCTTGCGCGTCTAAACGAGAAGCCAGCATAGCTTGATTCTGATGCAGAGCTTCCAAGGTCTCCATCAGAGCTGAGGGTTCACCAGAAGAAGAAGCACCAGAACTTCTGCCAACAGGGACATCAATCTCAGCATGACGATCTTCTGGAAGGTCTTCAGCTTCTGTAACTTCCATCTCAACATCTGAGTCTGACTCAGGAGCAGCCTCAGCATATTCTGGTTCAGGCAACTCGGAAGCTCCAACTTCCAACGCCTGAAGAATAGCTGCTAGGTTTGTTGGAGGAGTAGGACCAGCAACTTCAGCAGGATAAACCACTTCTGGAAAGACCATGTGAGGAGCACTTTCAGAAGGGTTCATTCTGAACCAATCAAACAACCATTGAAAATCTCCAGTCAGCACAAGATACCTTGGTCTCCATACCATGATGTCTCTGCAGGGATTTTCTTCTACCATCTCATCTGCAGGTATCCTCTCTTCAAGAACTCTTCTATTCCTGATGAGATGGTGATAGCTTCTTTCACCAACTTCCAAGAGAAGACCACGAGCCCTAGGTGCTTCAGTCATGATCATTCTCTGGACATCCGTAGCCCTAACCAGAAAATCCTGGCGAAAGGCTTCCCAGAGGTTGCAGGTAGCATACTCATCCAGATGATTAAGGTGAGCAACACCCAGAATCTCCAACCAGCTATTTACATCTGAGTGTAAAAGCTCTAGAAAAGAATGAGTGGTAGGTGTTGGAGGGTTGACAGTGAATCTGGAGTCAGGGAACACATAGTTATAGGGGTTAGGTGTTCTGGTGGGAAAAGGGTGTGAGAGAGATGAGGAGATATCTGTGGGATGGGTTGAAGGAGAAAGGATATCAGATGGTGAAAATGGTGGTTCCAGAGAGGTGAAAGAAAAGGAAGAGGTGGTGGAAGTCTGTGAAGAGGGAGGTGATTAAGGGATACCATCAAGGGGTTGATACACACGTCTAGAGTAGTTTCCAGACATCATAGCTTCAAAGGGATTCACCTTGAGAGGGTCATAGGTGATCCTTACTCTTTTTGGTTTGTTTTCTGGTTCATCAGTTGCCTTTCTCTTTTGTTTACGATCAGTTTTTTGATTTGCAGAACTTGACGAAGGATTCATGATGAAGTTGCAGATAGTGAAAACTGCTAGGGTTTATGATATGAATGCAACGAGAGAGAAAGCGAAAAAGAAACTGAATGCAAGAGAGAGAAATATAAGAGGGAAAAGAAACGTTTGAAGAGTATTAAAAGAAAAAGAAATAAAAGGAAATGATGGATAGCATTTAATGTTACGTGACGTGAGGAGAGATAATAATGACAAAAGATGTGATTAGCACAGTTACCTAAGTAGGCGTCCCCTCAACTGCACGCACGCTTGTCCAGAAATAGTGAACACGTGTTTACCATCTGGAAAGCCAGTTACAGCTGTTTTACTTTTAAAGAGATTCTGAATCAACTTAGACAATGAAACGTTAGTAATAACAGAATCACTATTTCTAATTGATTAAAATCAGAACTTCTTTAAAAAAATCTAATCACATTTCAGAAGATACTCATACATAAGATCTTCTCATCTTATCATTCTGGGCATAAATCCATACCGATATTCTTCAGAATGAACTTAAACCTATCTTCAGCAAGAGGTTTTGTAAAGATATCAGCCCATTGATGGTCTGTATCCACAAAGTTTAAAGATATAACACCCTTCTGAACATAGTCCCTTATGAAATGATGTTTAATCTCAATATGTTTCGCTTTTGAATGTAAAATAGGATTCTTAGATAAACATATAGCAGAAGTATTATCACAGAAAATAGGAATGTTACTCTCATATATCTGATAATCTTCTAGCTGACTTCTCATCCAGAGCATTTGTGTGCTACAACCAGCAGCAACAACATATTCTGCTTCTGTTGTTGAGAGGGCAATTGTAGCTTGCTTCTTGCTGTACCATGAGATCAGATGACTTCCAAGAAATTGACAACTTCCAGAAGTGCTCTTTCTTTCTATTCTATCTCCAACATAGTCAGCATCACAGAATCCTACTAAGTTGTAATCTTTGGATCTTCTGTAAACTAAACCAACATTAGTAGTACCTTTCAGATACCTCAGAATTCTCTTAACCGCAGTTAAATGAGATTCTCTCGGATCTGATTGGAATCTAGCACACAAACAAACACTGAAGAGAATGTCAGGTCTAGAAGCAGTTAGGTATAGAAGAGATCCAATCATACCTCTGTACAACTTCTGATCTACCTTCTTACTTACCTCATCCTTACCTAGGACACATGTTGGATGCATAGGAGTTTTGGCTTCTTTGCTTTCAGAAAGATTAAACTTCTTCAGAAGTTCTTTCACATACTTCGTTTGATGAACATAGGTTCCATCAGACGTTTGGTTGATTTGAATCCCAAGGAAATACTTGAGTTCTCTCATCATGCTCATTTCAAATTCAGCCTGCATAGACTCAGCAAACTCCTTTCCAAGTGTAGCATTAGATGTTCCAAAAATGATACCATCAACATATATTTGACATATTAAAATATCCTTTTTAAAGGTTTTACAAAAGAGAGTAGTGTCCACTTTTCCTCTAGTGAAACCATTTTCCAGAAGGAAAGAACTTAAACGTTCATACCAAGCTCTAGGAGCTTGCTTCAATCCGTATAATGATTTCTTTAATTTAAAAACATGATTTGGAGACTTGGAGTCTTCAAAACCAGGAGGTTGATGGACATAAACTTCTTCATCTATATAACCATTTAAGAAGGCACTCTTGACATCCATATGATAAAGAGTGATGTTATGTTGAGTGGCAAAAGAAATTAATAGACGAATAGATTCTAACCTGGCCACTGGTGCAAAAGTTTCTGTGTAGTCAATCCCTTCTTGCTGACTATAACCTTGAGCAACCAGTCTGGCTTTGTTTCTTACCACTTCTCCCTTCTTGCTTAGCTTGTTTCTGAACACCCACTTAGTGCCGATGATGTTAAATCCTTTTGGTCTAGGAACCAAGTCCCATTCATCATTCCTTGTAAACTGATTTAGTTCTTCTTGCATGGCAATTATCCAGTCTGGATCTTCTAGAGCTTGATCAACAGAAGTTGGCTCGATCAAAGAAACAAGACCTAATTGACATTCTGCATTGTTCTTAAGGAATGCCCTTGTTCTGATGGGATCATCTTTCTTTCCAAGGATCACATCTTCTGAATGAGCTGATGCAAGTCTGGGTGATCTTCTGACTGTTGGCTCTTCAGAAATCCTGAGATTCTCTAAAGATGCAGAAACTTGATCTTCTGATCCATTGCTTCTGAGACTATCAGCTTCTGCAGCTTTGCTTCTTGGTTCTACTGCTTCTGATATATCAATATCAAAATCTGCAAAATTCTCAAACTGCTTTGGTTTTTCAAGACCAAGCTTATCATCAAACCTGATATTGATTGATTCTTCTACAATCAATGTTTCAGTATTGTATACTCTGTAGCCTTTAGAGCGTTCAGAATATCCAAGAAGAAAAAATTTTTGTGCTTTAGAATCAAACTTACCAAGATGATCTTTAGTATTCAGAATAAAGCATACACATCCAAAAGGATGGAAATATGAAATGTTGTGAAGGATAGAAAAACACTTAGAAAGGGGGGGTTTGAATAAGTGTAGCTTTAAAAAACTGACAGATAAAAATAAATTGCACAGTTATTTTTATCCTGGTTCGTTGTTAACTAAACTACTCCAGTCCACCCCCGCAGAGATGATTTACCTCAACTGAGGATTTAATCCACTAATCGCACGGATTACAATGGTTTTCCACTTAGTCCGCAACTAAGTCTTCCAGAGTCTTCTGATCACACACTGATCACTCCAGGAACAACTGCTTAGATACCCTCTAAGACTTTTTCTAGAGTCTACTGATCAACACGATCACTCTAGTTACAACTTGCTTAGTTCACTCCTAAGACTTCCTAGAGTATTCTGATCAACACGATCACTCTAGTTCCTTACAACTTAATGTAATCAATTCAAGAGTTTACAAATGCTTCTTAAAAGCGATAATCACAACTGTGATATTTCTCTTAATCGTTTAAGCTTAATCTCACTAATATATTACAAAAGCAATGTAGTGAGCTTTGATGAAGATGAAGATTCTGAGCTTTGGATTTGAACAGAGTTTCAGCAAGTTAATTTGAATAATATTGTTCAGGATCGTTAACCTTGCTTCTTATCAGAACTTCATATTTATAGGCGTTGAGAAGATGACCGTTGAATGCATTTAATGCTTTGCGTGTTCCGTACAGCATCGCATTTAATGTTATACGCTTTTGTCAACTACCTCGAGCCTTGTTCACGCTGTGTCTACTGACGTAGCCTTTAATAGCTTTTAACGTTCCTTTTGTCAGTCAGCGTAGCTTGCCACTTGTACTTTCTTCTGATCTGATGTTTGTGAATACAACGTTTGAATATCATCAGAGTCAAACAGCTTGGTGCATAGCATCTTCTGATCTTCTGACCTTGAAGTGCTTCTGAGCGTGATACCATCTTCTGAGCTTCAGTGCTTCTGATCTCATGTTCTTCTGATGCTTCCATAGACCCATGTTCTGATTCTGCTTCGACCATCTTCTGATGTCTTGCCAGACCATGTTCTGATGTTGCATGCTGAACCCTTGAGACAAAGCTTCTGAGCGCTGAATTATGCGTACTCTTTATATATTTCCTGAAAGGGAAATTGCATTGGATTAGAGTACCATATTATCTTAAGCAAAATTCATATTATTGTTATCATCAAAACTAAGATAATTGATCAGAACAAATCTTGTTCTAACAATCTCCCCCTTTTTGATGATGACAAAAACATATATAAATGATATGAATTTGCGATCAGAAAGAATAGTAGGCAAAAGACAAATTACACAGCTATAGCATAAGCATATGAATATGTCTCCCCCTGAGATTAACAATCTCCCCCTGAGATAAATAATCTCCCCCTGAAATAAATACTCGAAGAACTTTAATAAAAGACTTCCCTGATTATTTCGGTAGAGACGATCATATAAGCTTCTTGTCTTCAGAGAATTCATAGCTTCTGACTTCTGCTTCCATAGGACAGCTTCAGAACTAGAATTTCCTTAGATCCTTAGAACACTCACAGCTTCTGATTCCTGCTTCTATCTAGGACAGCTTCAGAACTTGAATTTCTTTGATCTTCTGAACATTCACAGCTTCTGATTTCTGCTTCCATTTGGGACAGCTTCAGAACTTGAGTTTTCTGGATCTTTAGAACATTCGCAGCTTCTGATTTCTGCTTCCCTCGGATAGCTTCAGAGCTTTGAATTTCTACCAACATCACTTCATGCTAGATTTGTATCAGAACATTGTTGAATGTACCAGAGCATCATCTGAGCATCTCTACATCCTGAAATGTTACAGAACAAAAACTAAACGACAAAAGTCAGCATGAACGAGTTAGAACACAAGATGTATGTTTGAACACATTATATGTATCAGAGCCATATAGGCTGAAATAATGTATCAGAGCAAATAATGTATCAGAGCCATAACATTATATGTATCAGAGCAAATAGAATTTTGTCAAAATAAATAGACAAATATAGATCAAATTCTATTATCAGTGCTTCTGATTCATTCTTCTTTCTTGCTTCTGATTTCTGAAGCTTGACAGCACTCAGCTTGCTTCAGTTTCCATGGTTTTGCTTCTGTGTTTGCTTTTTGCTTTGAAGATTTTCTTCACTTCTTTATACCTGTAAAACACTTAAACCATGTAGAACTTGCAGTTCTTGTTAGTGAATGTGTGGGAGCTTTACCCAGCAACTGATAGATTAATCAAATCATTTATCATTTATCTTTCTCCCCCTTTTTGTCATAACATCAAAAAGAATATTTCAAAAGATTCAGATGCATAAAACGACAAATAGAGTCACTGGAATGTAAAAGCAAAGAAACTTTTTCATTGATAATCAAAAAAGGATTACAAGAAGTTCCCATGTTTAACAAGCAGATGCAACAAGAAAAAGAAAACTACAAAGACCAAATCCTAAGACCCTAGCTAAGACAACGTCTGTGCCAGCATGCCATGAAGGAGTGAAACGCCTCATTGACTGCTTCTTGGGCTTTCAGGCGAGGGATCAGGGAGACTTGGTCCTGATGCAGATCTTCCACCATCTTTACCAGAGACAACATTCCCAGTTGGTGAAGATGAAGAGATTTCTTCATAAGAGATTAAGGGAGAGGAAAGGTTAGATGAAGAGGAAGCTGAGTCTTGAAGGTCGAAAGATGAGGAAGAAGATGGAGATGATGGAGGGCTTTCACCAGGAGGATGAAACACTCGTCTAGAATAATTTCCAGACAACATTGCTTCGAATGGATTCACCTTGAGAGGATCATAGGTGATTTTGATCTTTTTGGGTTTGGAAGGTGATGTTTCAACAGCTTTTCTTTTGTTGTTTTGATCATTTTCGTTATTTCCTGGGCTTGATGAAGAGTTCATGATGGGTTTGCAGAAAATGAACAGGTAGGGTTTGATATGGAAGAGAGAGAGAGAGAAAAACTTGATGAAGAAATGCAAAGAGATAGAGAGAGATGAGAGGGAAAAAAGAAGAGTTTGAAGAGTATTTAAAAGAAAATAAAATGAAACGAATGATGAATAGCATTTAATGTTACGTGACGTGAGGAGAGATAATAAAGACAAATGAGGTGACTAGCACAGTTACCTATGGTCGGTGTCCCTTCAACTGCACGCACGTTTATCCACGAATAGTAACAACAGGTTTACCATCCCGAGATAAAACGTAACAGCTGTTTTGCTTTAAAAGAGGTTCTGAATCAACTTAGACAATGAAACGTTAGTAATAACCGAATCATAATTTCTTAAAGATTTCAATCAGAACTTCTGATATAAAAAATAATCCATTTTCATTTCAGAAGATACTCATACATGAGAACTTCTCATCTTCTCATTCTGGGCATAAATCCATACTGATGTTCTTCAGAATGAACTTAAACCTATCTTCAGCCAGGGGTTTTGTAAAGATATCAGCCCATTGATGGTCTGTATCAACAAAGTTTAAAGATATAACACCCTTCTGAACATAGTCCCTTATGAAATGATGTTTAATCTCAATATGTTTAGCTTTTGAATGAAGAATAGGATTCTTAGATAAACATATAGCAGAAGTATTATCACAGAATATAGGAATGTTACTCTCAAATATCTGATAATCTTCTAACTGACTCTTCATCCAGAGCATCTGTGTGCTACAACCAGCAGCAGCGACATATTCTGCTTCTGTTGTTGATAGAGCAATATTTGCTTGCTTCTTGCTATACCAAGAGATCAAATGACTTCCAAGAAACTGGCAACTTCCTGAAGTACTTTTTCTTTCAATTCTGTCTCCAGCATAGTCAGCATCGCAGAATCCTACTAAGTTGTATTCTTTAGATTTTCTGTAAACTAAGCCAACATTAGTAGTACCTTTCAGATACCTTAGAATTCTCTTAACAGCAGTTAAATGAGATTCTCTAGGATCTGATTGGAATCTAGCACACAAACAAACACTGAACAGAATGTCAGGTCTAGAAGCAGTCAGATATAGAAGAGATCTAATCATACCTCTGTATAACTTCTGATCTACCTTCTTACCTACCTCATCCTTACCTAGGATGCATGTTGGATGCATAGGAGTTTTGGCTTCTTTGCAGTCTAGAAGATTAAACTTCTTCAGAAGTTCCTTCACATACTTAGTTTGATGAACATACGTTCCTTCTGATGTTTGATTTATTTGTATTCCAAGGAAATACTTGAGTTCTCCCATCATGCTCATTTCAAACTCAGCCTGCATAGACTCAGCAAACTCCTTTCCAAGTGTAGCATTAGATGTTCCAAAAATAATATCATCTACATATATTTGACAAATTAAAATATCCCTTTTAAAGGTTTTACAAAAGAGAGTAGTGTCCACTTTTCCTCTAGTGAAACCATTATCCAGAAGGAAAGAACTTAAGCGTTCATACCAAGCTCTGGGAGCCTGTTTCAATCCATACAATGATTTCTTAAGTTTAAAAACATGATTAGGAGACATAGAGTCTTCAAAACCAGGAGGTTGATGGACATAAACTTCTTCATCTATATAACCATTTAAGAAGGCACTCTTGACATCCATCTGATAAAGAGTGATGTTATGTTGAGTGGCAAATGAAATTAATAGACGAATAGATTCTAACCTGGCCACTGGTGCAAAGGTTTCTGTATAATCAATCCCTTCTTGCTGACTATAACCCTGAGCCACCAGTCTGGCTTTGTTCCTTACCACTTCACCTTTCTCGCTGAGCTTGTTTCTGAAGACCCATTTTGTACCAATTATATTGAATCCATCTGGTTTAGGAACAAGATCCCAAACGTCATTCCTTGTAAACTGATTCAGTTCTTCTTGCATAGCAATTATCCAGTCTGGATCTTCTAGAGCATGATCAACAGAAGTTGGCTCGATCAAAGATACAAGACCTAATTGAAAGTCTGCATTGTTCTTAAGGAATGCTCTTGTTCTGATTGGATCATCCTTCTTTCCAATAATGACATCTTCTGAATGACCAGAGATGAGTTTGGATGATCTTCTGACAGATGGTTCTTCAGAAATACTTAGATCCTCCAGAGAAGCTGATACTTGATCTTCAGATTCTTTGCTTCTGAGAAGCTCTGCTTCTGATGCGTTGCTTCTTGGCTCAACAACTTCTGATATATCAATATCACAATCTGCAAAATTATCAAACTGCTTTGGTTTTTCAGAACCAAGCTTATCATCAAACCTGATATTGATTGATTCTTCTACAATCAATGTTTCAGTATTGTATACTCTGTAGCCTTTTGAGCGTTCAGAATATCCAAGAAGGAAACATTTCTGTGCTTTGGAATCAAACTTACCAAGATAATCTTTAGTGTTCAAAATAAAGCATACACATCCAAAAGGATGGAAATATGAAATGTTGGGCTTTCTATTCTTCCACAATTCATAGGGAGTCTTATTTAGAATAGGTCTGATAGAGATTCTATTCTGAATATAGCATGCAGTGTTTATTGCTTCTGCCCAGAAATGCTTAGCCATATTGGTTTCATTGATCATGGTTCTGGCCATTTCTTGCAGAGTCCTATTCTTTCGTTCTACAACCCCATTTTGCTGTGGAGTTCTAGGACAAGAGAAATCATGGGCAATACCATTTTCTTTGAAGAATTCTTCAAAGGATCTGTTCTCAAATTCACCACCATGATCACTTCTGACCTTTATGATTTTACACTCTTTTTCAGATTGAATCTGAATGCAGAAATCAAAGAACACTGAATGAGTCTCATCCTTGTGTTTCAAGAATTTTACCCATGTCCAGCGGCTATAATCATCTACGATGACTAATCCATATTTCTTCCCTCTGACAGATGCTGTTTTGACTGGGCCAAACAGATCAATGTGCAAGAGTTCTAATGGCCTCGAGGTAGAAACAACATTCTTGGACTTGAATGCAGGTTTGGAGAACTTGCCCTTCTGACATGCTTCACAAAGAGCGTCTGATTTGAATTTCAGATTAGGGAGTCCTCTGACCAGATTCAGTTTGTTAATCTGAGAAATCTTTCTCAAACTAGCATGACCTAATCTTCTGTGCCATACCCACTGCTCTTCAGAAACAGACATAAGACAAGTCACCTTCTGACTCATAAGATCTTGCAGATCTGTCTTATAAATGTTGTTCTTCCTCTTGCCTGTAAATAGGATTGAGCCATCCTTCTGATTTACAGCCTTGCAAGACTCTTGATTAAAGATTATATCATAACCATTGTCACTTAATTGACTGATAGATAAGAGGTTATGTGTTAATCCTTCTACAAGAAGTACATTAGAAATGGAAGGAGAGTTACCAGACTTTATAGTTCCAGAGCCAATTATCTTGCCCTTCTGATCTCCTCCGAACTTGACTTCTCCTCCAGACTTAAGCACCAGGTCTTGGAACATAGACCTTCTTCCTGTCATGTGTCGCGAGCATCCAGAGTCCAGGTACCATGACATGTTGTGCTTTGTCCTTTTTGCAGTCAAGGATATCTGCAATAGGAATAATCTTATCCTTAGGTACCCACATTTTCTTGGGTCCTTTCTTGTTAGATTTTCTCAAGTTCTGATTGAACTTGGGTTTAACATTGTAAGCAATAGGAGGAACAGCATGATAATTTTTAATGTGAGTTTCATGATATTTCCTAGGTTGTGTCACATGCTTTTTGGTGTGTGTTATGTGAAAGCTTTGAGCATGTGAAGTGTGCCTAATATCATGGGAGTGGCCATACTTGAACTGATCATACAATGGCTTGTATGTGATTTTCATTTCATCAACAGGTTCAAGTTTGTATGGGGTTTCACCCTCAAAACCAATGCCAACTCTTTTGTTTCCAGACACAGCATATATCATAGAAGCTAGCTGACTTCTGCCAATACTTCTAGATAAGAACTTCCTGAAACTTAAATCATATTCTTTCAGAATATGGTTTAGACTAGGAGTGGATTTTTCTGAATCAGAAGGAGATCCAACATTATTGGATAATTTTAAAAGTTTATCTTTTAATTCAGAATTCTCCAACTCAAGCTTCTTTGTTTCAAATTCAAATTGCTTTTTCAGCTTTTTGTATTTGAGACTAATCTGAGACTTGAGTTCCAGAAGTTCAGTTAGACCGGAAACTAACTTATCTCTAGTAAGTTCAGAAAATACCTCTTCAGAATCTGATTCTGATGTAGATTCTGATCCGTCATCTTCTGTCGCCATCAGCGCACAATTAGCCTGCTCATCTTCTGAGTCATCTTCTGACTCATCCCAGGTTGCCATAAGACCTTTCTTCTTATGAAACTTTTTCTTGGGACTTTCCTTCTGAAGATTTGGACATTCATTCTTGTAGTGTCCAGGCTCATTGCATTCATAGCACATGACTTTCTTCTTGTCAAATCTTCTGTCATCGGAAGATTCTCCATGTTCAAATTTCTTTGAACTTCTGAAGCCTCTGAACTTCCTTTGCTTGGTCTTCCAGAGTTGATTTAGCCTTCTGGAGATCAGGGACGGTTCATCTTCTTCTTCAGATTCTGATTCTTCAGGATCTTCTTCTCTAGCCTGAAAAGCGTTAGTGCATTTCTTGATATTGGATTTTAATGCAATAGACTTACCTTTCTTTTGAGGCTCATTTGCGTCCAGCTCTATTTCATGACTTCTCAAGGCACTGATAAGCTCTTCCAGAGAAACTTCATTCAGATTCTTTGCAATCTTGAATGCAGTCACCATAGGACCCCATCTTCTGGGTAAGCTTCTGATGATCTTCTTTACATGATCAGCCTTGGTGTATCCCTTGTCAAGAACTCTCAATCCAGCAGTAAGAGTTTGAAATCTTGAAAACATCTTTTCAATGTCTTCATCATCCTCCATCTTGAAGGCTTCATACTTCTGGATTAAAGCAAGAGCTTTAGTCTCCTTGACTTGAGCATTTCCTTCATGAGTCATTTTCAAGGACTCATATATGTCATAAGCCGTTTCCCTGTTAGATATCTTCTCATACTCAGCATGAGAGATAGCATTCAGCAAAACAGTTCTGCATTTATGATGATTCCTGAAAAGCTTTTTCTGATCATCATCCATTTCTTGCCTTGTCAGCTTTACGCCTCTGGTATTTACAGGATGTTTGTAACCATCCATCAGAAGATCCCATAGATCACCATCTAGACCCAGAAAGTAACTTTCCAGTTTATCTTTCCAGTATTCAAAGTTTTCACCATCAAATACCGGCGGTCTAGTATAACCATTGTTACCGTTGTATTGCTCAGCAGAGCCAGATGTAGATGCAGGTGTAGGTGTAGACTTTTCACTTTCATCAACCATCTTTTACTGAAGCGTTTTTCTCTTCCTGAATCTTTTCTAAACACGGTTAAGTGCTTGCACCTTAGAACCGGCGCTCTGATGCCAATTGAAGGATAGAAAAACACTTAGAAAGGGGGGGTTTGAATAAGTGTAGCTTTAAAAAACTGACAGATAAAAATAAATTGCACAGTTATTTTTATCCTGGTTCGTTGTTAACTAAACTACTCCAGTCCACCCCCGCAGAGATGATTTACCTCAACTGAGGATTTAATCCACTAATCGCACGGATTACAATGGTTTTCCACTTAGTCCGCAACTAAGTCTTCCAGAGTCTTCTGATCACACACTGATCACTCCAGGAACAACTGCTTAGATACCCTCTAAGACTTTTTCTAGAGTCTACTGATCAACACGATCACTCTAGTTACAACTTGCTTAGTTCACTCCTAAGACTTCCTAGAGTATTCTGATCAACACGATCACTCTAGTTCCTTACAACTTAATGTAATCAATTCAAGAGTTTACAAATGCTTCTTAAAAGCGATAATCACAACTGTGATATTTCTCTTAATCGTTTAAGCTTAATCTCACTAATATATTACAAAAGCAATGTAGTGAGCTTTGATGAAGATGAAGATTCTGAGCTTTGGATTTGAACAGAGTTTCAGCAAGTTAATTTGAATAATATTGTTCAGGATCGTTAACCTTGCTTCTCATCAGAACTTCATATTTATAGGCGTTGAGAAGATGACCGTTGAATGCATTTAATGCTTTGCGTGTTCCGTACAGCATCGCATTTAATGTTATACGCTTTTGTCAACTACCTCGAGCCTTGTTCACGCTGTGTCTACTGACGTAGCCTTTAATAGCTTTTAACGTTCCTTTTGTCAGTCAGCGTAGCTTGCCACTTGTACTTTCTTCTGATCTGATGTTTGTGAATACAACGTTTGAATATCATCAGAGTCAAACAACTTGGTGCATAGCATCTTCTGATCTTCTGACCTTGAAGTGCTTCTGAGCGTGATACCATCTTCTGAGCTTCAGTGCTTCTGATCTCATGTTCTTCTGATGCTTCCATAGACCCATGTTCTGATTCTGCTTCGACCATCTTCTGATGTCTTGCCAGACCATGTTCTGATGTTGCATGCTGAACCCTTGAGACAAAGCTTCTGAGCGCTGAATTATGCGTACTCTTTATATATTTCCTGAAAGGGAAATTGCATTGGATTAGAGTACCATATTATCTTAAGCAAAATTCATATTATTGTTATCATCAAAACTAAGATAATTGATCAGAACAAATCTTGTTCTAACATGTTGGGCTTTCTGTTCTTCCACAATTCATAAGGAGTCTTATTTAGAATAGGTCTGATAGAGATTCTATTTTGAATATAACACGCAGTGTTTATTGCTTCTGCCCAGAAATGCTTAGCCATATTGGTTTCATTGATCATGGTTCTGGCCATTTCTTGTAGAGTCCTATTCTTTCGCTCTACAACTCCATTTTGCTGTGGAGTTCTAGGGCAAGAGAAATCATGGGCAATACCATTTTCTTTGAAGAACTCCTCCAAGAATCTGTTCTCAAATTCGCCACCATGATCACTTCTGACCTTTATGATCTTGCACTCCTTCTCAGATTGGATCTGATGCAGAATTCAAAGAACATTGAATGAGACTCATCCTTGTGTTTCAAGAACTTTACCCATGTCCAGCGGCTATAATCATCTACGATGACTAATCCATATTTCTTCCCTCTGACAGATGCTGTTTTGACTGGGCCAAACAAATCAATGTGCAAGAGTTATAACGGCCTTGAGGAAGAGACAGCATTCTTAGACTTGAATGCAGGTTTGGATAACTTTCCCTTCCGACATGCTTCACAAAGAGCATCTGATTTGTATTTCAGATTAGGGAGTCCTCTGACCAGATTTAGTTTGTTAATCTGAGAAATCTTTCTCAAACTAGCATGACCTAATCTTCTGTGCCAAACCCATTGCTCTTCAGAAACAGACATAAGGCAAGTCGCCTTCTGCTTCTCAAGATCTGAAAGATCAATCTTATAAATGTTGTTCTTTCTCTTGCCTGTAAATAGGATTGAGCCATCCTTCTGACTTACAGCCTTGCAAGACTTTTGATTGAAGATTATATCATAACCATTGTCACTTAATTGACTTATGGACAATAAGTTATGCGTTAATCCTTCTACAAGAAGTACATTAGTTATGGAAGGAGAGTTACCAAGACTTATGGTTCCAGAGCCAATGATTTTGCCCTTCTGATATCCTCCAAACTTGACTTCTCCACCTGGTTTAAGCACCAGGTCTTGGAATGTAGACCTTCTTCCCGTCATGTGTCGCGAGCACCCAGAGTCCAGGTACCATGACATTTTGCTTTTTGTCCTCTTTGCCGCCAAGGATATCTGCAACAGAAATTATCTTCTCCTTAGGTACCCACAATTTCTTGGGTCCTTTCTTGTTAGTTCTCCTCAAGTTCTGATTGAACTTGGGTTTAGCAAAATATTTAACAGGAGGAACAGCATGATATTCTTTAGGTTTGTCAGCATGATATTTCTTAGGATGTGTCACATGCTTCTTGGTGTGAATAGTGTTAAACTTCTGTGCATGTGAAGTGAGCCTAATATCATGAGAATGGCCATATTTGAACTGATCATACAATGGCTTGTATGTGATCTTCAGATCATCAACAGGTTCAAATTTATGTGAGCTATCACCCTCATAGCTAAAACCAAACCTTCTGTTTCCAGAAACACCATATATCATAGAAGCAAGATGACTTCTGCCAATACTTCTAGATAAGAACTTTCTGAAGCTCGAGTCATATTCTTTCAGAATATGATTCATGCTAGGAATTGATTTTTCTGTTTCAGAAGGAGATCCACTATCTTTGGATAGATTTAAAAATTTTTCCTTCAGTTCAGAGTTTTCCAATTCCAGCTTCTTAGTTTCAAATTCAAACTGCTTTTTCAGCTTTTTGTATTTGATACTAAGATGAGCCTTGAGTTCCAGAAGTTCTGTTAAACTGGAAACTAACTCTTCTCTAGATAGTTCAGAAAATACCTCTTCAGAATCTGATTCTGATGTAGATTCTGATCCATCATCTTCTGTAGCCATCAGCGCGAAGTTGGCTTGCTCTCCTTCAGAGTCTGATTCTGATTCAGAATCATCCCATGTTGCCATAAGACCTTTCTTCTTATGAAACTTCTTCTTGGGATTCTCCTTCTGAAGTTTTGGACACTCGTTCTTGTAATGTCCAGGCTCATTGCACTCATAGCAGACAGCCTTCTTCTTGTCAGATCTTCTGTCACCAGAAGATTCTCCTCGTTCAAATCTCTTTGAACTTCTGAAGCTTCTGAACTTCCTTTGCTTACTCTTCCAGAGTTGGTTTACCCTTCTGGAGATCATGGACAGTTCATCTTCTTCTTCAGATTCTGATTCTTCAGGATCTTCTTCTCTAGCCTGAAAAGCGTTAGTACATTTTTTAACATTTGATTTTAACGCAATAGACTTACCTTTCTTCTGAGGCTCGTTTGCGTCCAGCTCTATTTCATGGCTTCTCAAGGCACTGATAAGCTCTTCCAACGAAACTTCATTCAGATTCTTGGCAATCTTGAATGCATTCACCATTGGACCCCATCTTCCTGGTAAGCTTCTGATAATCTTCTTTACATGATCAGCCTTGGTGTAGCCTTTATCCAGAACTCTTAATCCAGCAGTTAGCGTTTGAAATCTTGAGAACATCTTCTCAATGTTTTCATCATCCTCCATCTTGAAGGCTTCATATTTCTGGATTAGAGCAAGAGCTTTAGTCTCCTTTACTTGAGCATTTCCCTCAAGGGTCATTTTCAATGACTCATATATATCATAGGCAGTTTCCCTGTTAGATATCTTCTCATACTCAGCATGAGAGATAGCATTCAGCAAAACAGTCCTACATTTATGATGATTCTTGAAAAGCTTCTTCTGATCATCATCCATTTCTTGCCTCGTAAGCTTTACGCCACTAGCTTTCACTGGATGTTTGTAACCATCCATCAGAAGATCCCATAGTTCACCATCTAGACCAAGAAAGTAACTTTCCAGTTTATCTTTCCAGTATTCAAAGTTTTCACCATCAAATACTGGTGGTCTAGTATAACCATTGTTACCATTGTATTGCTCAGCAGAGCCAGATGTAGATGCAGGTGGATCTGTTTGAATTTCACCATCCATCTTTTACTGAAGCGTTTTTCTCTTCCTGAATCTTTTCTAAACACGGTTAAGTGCTTGCACCTTAGAACCGGCGCTCTGATGCCAATTGAAGGATAGAAAAACACTTAGAAAGGGGGGGTTTGAATAAGTGTAGTCTAAAAACTTGAACGATAAAAACAATTTGCACAGTTATTTTTATCGTGGTTCGTTGTTAACTAAACTACTCCAGTCCACCCCCACGGAGTGATTTACCTCACCTGAGGATTTAATCCACTAATCCCAACAGATTACAATGGTTTTCCACTTAGCCCACGACTAAGTCTTTTAGAGTATCATGATCACAACCTGATCACTCTAGGAACAAATGCTTAGACACAAGCTAAGACTTTCTTAGAGTATCCTGACCACCACGTGATCACTCTAATTACAACTGCTTAGACACAAGCTAAGACTTCCTAGAGTATCCTGATCAACACTTGATCACTCTAGTTACTTACAAATTAATGTAATCAATTCTAAGAGTATTACAAATTCTTCTGAAAATCTATAATCACAACAGTGATATTTCTCTTAATGTTTAAGCTTAATCTCACTAATATATTACAACAACAATGTAGTGAGCTTTGATGAAGATGAAGTTTCTGAGCTTTGAGTTGAACAGCGTTTCAGCAAGTTTTTCAGAATAAGTTCGTTCAGAATTGGTAACCTTGCTTCTCATCAGAACTTCATATTTATAGGCACTTGAGAAGATGACCGTTGGGAGCATTTAATGCTTTGCGTATTCCGTACAGCATTGCATTCATTGTTTCACGCTTTTGTCAACTACCTCGAGCCTTGTTCACGCTGTGTCTACTGACGTTGCCTTTAATAGCTTCCAACGTTCCTTTTGTCAGTCAGCGTAGCCTGCCACCTGTACTTGCTTCTGATCTGATGTTTGTGTATACAGCGTTTGAATATCATCAGAGTCAAACAGCTTGGTGCATAGCATCTTCTTGTCTTCTGACCTTGAAGTGCTTCTGAGCGTGATACCATGAGAACTTCAGTGCTTCTGCTTCTGAACTCAAGTTCTTCTGATGCTTCCATAGACCCATGTTCTGATTCTGCCTTGACCATCTTCTGATGTCTTGCCAGACCGTGTTCTGATGTTGCATGCTGAACCTTCTGAGTCAAAGCTTCTGAGCGCTGATTTGTGCATACTCTTTATATATTTCCTGAAAGGGAAATTGCAATGTATTAGAGTACCACATTATCTCACACAAAATTCATATCCTTCTTATCATCAAAACTAAGAATATTGATCAGAACAAATCTTGTTCTAACACTTAGTTTGTGAAGTGACACCGCATAGTGTTATGTTGGGAATGTTAAAGATTAACAATGACTTTCTCGACTATATCAAAGAGGCTCAGAAGCTAGATGTGAAGTTGGTGGATTTGATGGTAGGAACCGATCGAATTGAGAAGGATGATTTCAAGTTAGATGTGCATGGTGTGTTGAGATTCCGAGATCGTATTTGTATTCCTGATGATGAAGAGATTAAGAAAGTGATTCTTGAAGAGAGTCATAGAAGCAGTTTGAGTATTCATCCAGGAGCTACAAAGATGTATCAAGATTTAAAGAGTTTGTTTTGGTGGCCTGGTATGAAACGTGATGTGGCACAGTTTGTGTATGCTTGTTTGACTTGTCAGAAGTCAAAAATTGAGCATCAAAAGCCTGCAGGGTTGATGCAACCGTTAGAAGTTCCAGAATGGAAATGGGATAGCATTTCGATGGACTTTGTAACAGGATTACCTAATACCTTGAGAGGATTTGATTCGATTTGGGTGATTGTTGATAGGCTTACGAAGTCGGCACACTTTATACCTATTAACATCACATTCCCGATTGCGAAGTTAGCAGAGATATATGTCAGGGTGATTGTAAAGTTGCATGGTGTTCCTTTGTGTATTGTGTCGGATAGAGATCCGAGGTTTACTTCTGATTTCTGGAAGAGTTTGCAAGAGGCGTTGGGTTCTAAGTTGAGGTTGAGTACGGCGTATCATCCACAGACATATGGTCAGACCGAGAGGACTATTCAGTCATTAGAGGATTTGTTGAGAGCATGTGTTCTTGAGCAGGGAGGTTCATGGGATACTTATGTTCCGTTGATTGAGTTCACTTACAATAACAGTTACCATTCTATTATTGGGATGGCACCTTTTGAGGCGTTGTATGGTAGGAGGTGTAGGACTCCATTGTGTTGGCATGAATCGGGTGAGAGTGTGGTACTTGGACCCGAGATTGTTAGGGAGACTACTGAGAAAGTGAAGCTTATTCGAGATAAGATGAAAGCTTCTCAAAGTAGGCAGAAAAGTTACCATAACAAGAGAAGGAAAGATTTGGAATTCCAAGCTGGTGATCATGTATTTTTGAGGGTCACACCTGTGACTGGTGTTGGGCGAGCTCTGAAGTCTAAAAAGCTCACTCCTCGTTTTATTGGTCCGTATCAGATATCAGATCAAGTTGGGAAAGTTGCTTACCGTGTGGCGTTACCGCCAAATCTTGCTAATTTGCACGATGTGTTTCATGTGTCACAACTCCGAAAGTATGTTTCCGATCCGTCTCATGTGATTCAGACGGACGATGTGCAAGTGCGTGATAATCTCACAGTGGAGACGATGCCTGTGCGAATTGTGGATCGTGAGATGAAGATTCTAAGAGGTAAAGAGATTACATTGGTGAAAGTTGTCTGGTTAGGAGCTGCTGGTGAAAGCTTGACATGGGATTTAGAGAGCAAGATGCGAGATTCCTATTCCGAGTTATTTGAATCAGGTAAATTTCTATTTTCGAGGACGAAAATATTCTAGTAGGAGAGAGTTGTAACGCCCGGAAAAATAATTATTTTCTTAATTTAGACATTTGTGATGTTTTCTGAAATTTTTGCGTTTTGGGGCGTTTTAGTCTGTATTAGTTCGGGATAGCGGATCGATATTTAATCGGAGATTTTAACATTTTTAGTATTAGAAATATTAATGAGTTAATATTTAGCGTTTTGGGAATTTTCTGAGTAATTAAGTTTAGACCGGAAATGTGAGACACTGAGTAATAAGTCGGTATATTAAAATAATCGGATTTTATTTTAATGAAGTTTTAGTGGAAGTATTATTTTTATATTAAGTGTGGAAATAATATTGGGCTTAATTAATGACATCTCTAAGTACTAAGGGGTATATTTCGTTAGACCCATTTATGTATTAAATGATTAATATAGTCTATTTTTTTAAAAATAGAAGTAGTGTTGTCTTTAAGAGAGAAGAAGAGAAAAACCGAGGAAAGAAGAGGAGAGAAAGAAAAGAGGGGTTAGGGTTTGAAGAGGAGACCCAAAGTGTTGCTCTAAAGTGTCATTCTTCTCCATTTTTTCCATTGAAACTTCTTAGAGCTACACTCAATCCAAGGTAAGGGGGGATTCTTTCTACCTAAATGGGAATTTGATGGATTTTATGTGGGTTTAGGGTATTAAATTTCTCTACTGTGTTGTCATATATATGTTGTGTTGTTATTCATGAAATTGATAAGAAATTATTCTGGAAATTATATTGTATATTGCGTTCGTGTATTATTTTAGGTGTGATATTGAGTAAATTGAATCTGTGATGTTATCCGTTGAATCTGGAAATTATATTGTATATTGGATATCCGTTGCTGTTCATATATTCTCAGCATGTTCATTGCTTGCTTAACACTACTTTATGAATATATATTATGTATATATATATTGATATGTAGAAGAAACAAAATAGCACTTTAACTATATTATTTTGTTTACCAGCTAATTTCAATGTGAGTGGTGTTCCTTTAGTTCTCATTTCTATTCTCATATTGATTCCATGGTGTTCTATTATTTTGTTTTACTTTGCTATGTGCCTTAATAGTTTCTTATTTCTATATTTTTTTAATTAAGAGACATAATGGATAATATAATAGAAATGAAACATGGTTATGAAAATGAAATTAAATTGAAACAGTAGGAAATAAATGGTGGAACATGTAGCACTAGTAGAATAAAAAAAAAAATGCCCTTTTACATAGGATGCTAGAAGTGGACATAGAATAATTGAATTGAAATTAATATTTATGATAAATTGTTAGTAGCAAGATGCTGAAAAAGTTGGAAATTGTTCCGTTTGGTCGAATTAGCCGAATTAAGCGGTATAATTAGTTGTTCGGAATTTAATGAAAATTTATATGGTAATTAAGTTTAATTAGTAGATAAGTGGGGTTAATTTATTTTGTTGAAAACAGGTTGGATAATAGTTAATATCATATTTAGTTAATTGAGATAATACTTAGGAGTTGGTTGTTTTATTCGATATATCGACGAATTACAATCCTTTATGTATTTGACTAAAATTTGTAGTTTTAAATTAAATACTTGTGTTGAGATGAATATTGTGATTATCGATATTATCTTCTTTTTTTTTTTGTATTTGTTTTGTGGGTAGCCTTAAGGTGTGAATCCTAGTGAATTTTGATATTGTATATATGTTGCTATGAAGGTGATAATCTCGTTGCTAAGATTGTGTTGTGAGCCTTTGGCTAAAGTTGAACGGTGTGATTGTTGATATGTGACCGTTTTTGTATTATTGTTATTTCGTTGTCGAATCGTGGTCGTTGTATGTTGCCGCATAGCATAGCATAACATAAAGTTGAACGGTGTGATGTTGATATGTGACCGTGTTGAAGGCTTTGCCTTATGCCTCGGAATTACTGGAAATGTTCTAAGTTGGGAGTTTTACTCCAATGGTACCACATGCATATGCATAATTGAGTCGCATTCGAGTCGTTGTTAGTAGTTGTTGGTTCAATTTGTTGTCTATGCATTGTGATGCTTATGTGTTGATTTGTTGAAGATGTCGATGTGTTGATATCAAGACTATTCTTTGATGATGATCTTTGTGTTGTTTATGTTGATGTTGTATGAAGCAGTGATTCATTTATATTCCTTACCTAATATATGATTTATCATAATCCTATTTATATAGTTTGATATCTCACTCTTTCTGTTTGAATGTTGCCTCCACGTGGGTAACGTGCAGGTAATCCAGATGAGTAGCTGTTTCCGCTTATAGTTGAGTTTTGGGTGTCATTGCTTTGATACGTAGCACTTGGGGGGAAATGAACACTTTCTGGACGTTGTTATTTGCTTATTGAACCTTATGATGTATTTGAGGATTTGTTTGTATTGTTTCTTTTTATGATTCAAAAGATGTTATGTCTTAATTGTTGAATCATTGTGAATCTGTTGCATGTTGAACCTAGGGATGTCAACTTGCCTCCGTTAGCGGGGATTCCCATGGGGATTCCCCGTTTGGGGCCCCAAAGACGGGGAATTTTCTCCCCGCGGAGACGGGGATGGGGAACAAAGTCTCCCCAAAGGACTTCGGGTACGGGGGTGGCGTAAATATCCCCCGCCCTGTGGAATCTCCGCCCCGCATAAAATAGCCAAATGTCCTTAATTTATTATATATATAATTTTAAATTATTATGTAAGTCTATTTGCCATTTCATATAATTAATCTTATACACAAATTTAAAATATATATGCATTGTTAGTAAAAGAGTGAGATCTAAATGATTATTTCAAATTTATTTTAAGTTTGAAATTTTGGTGGTCATGACACTCAATATTATAGATTAAATATTGTTAAAACAATACATTTTTCATAAAGGAATAATTTATAATTTCTCGTGGTTACTTTTTGAATTTTTTACTGTTAATTTGGTTTAAAAAAATAATAATCATGTCTATGGATCTTCGCATGGGGATCCGTGGGGACCCGCGGGGATCCGCGGGGACGGGGATGGGGGACAACATCCCCCCGTAGCGGGGACCCGAAGTGGGGATGGGGAATAGATTCGATGGCGGGGATTATGATGAGAATGTATCCCCCAGCCCCGCCCCGCCCCATTGACATCCCTAGTTGAACCTAAGTTTGGGTTATGCTATGAATACTAAGTTATTCAAAAGTTGAGATATATGTTATGAGTTTTGTTCACTCCAATCCTGATAGTGGTATGTATTAGTTTAAAAAGCATGACAGGTTTATGTTTATGTTGAATGTGTGACATCCTGATTCTGTTGAGAATTTTTATACTCTGATATTTTCCGCTTAAATGCTTGGGGTAGATTTGGGGTGTTACAATATTAAATAATAATAAACTTAATAATTATAATTAAAATAATAATAATAATAATAAACAAAGTAATAATAATATTAATAATAAATTATGATATAATATTCATCTAATAATAAATAAGAAAATAATTATAATTATAATAATAAAAATAAATATAATATAATATAATATCCAGGTACTATGATTAAATTTTTTATTATTTATAAAAGTAATAATTACTTATCTATTTTGCAATAGTAGAAAATATAAAAAAATCTGAATACAATTTTAATATATATTAATTAAGAAGAAATAAATAAATATTAAACAAAATAAATATTTATGTTTATAAATAAATATTTTTTTAAATAATTTATAATCAAAAATAAATAAAATAAATAATAATAGTAATATATTAAACTTTTATTTAATAAATAAAAAATTTGTACAATTCTATATTTTATACAATTATATATTCACCTTCCAATTTTTATATATTATACAATTCTATTTTTCTTTCAAATAAAACTCAAATAAATTTTACTTAAAAAATATTCTCAAATAAATTTGCTGTTAGTTTTTATAATCCAATTAAATAATATATTTTACATAAATAATTTACACATCCTTATAATAAAGACAACTTATTAAAATAAAAAATACATAACTTCAAAAAATATTATTTTGATATTTTAAATTTATTTTTAATTTAAATATTACTCTAATTCTAATAATAATATATTTTGGTGTAAATATTATAAATCTATATTTATCTCTTTTCTATTCCGAAACTGATAACCACTATTTAATTTTGTTTTTGTTTTTTTTATCTCTTTAATTCATCATTAAAATTGTGGTAACATTTTTATTTTTGTTTAATACTTTATTTATGTTTTTCGGTTACCATTTTATCATTGATTGATAGAATAATAGAGTTTTAAAATGTAATAAATCATAATAATTATATTAATAATAGTATATGAAAGCAGTTATAAAATATTATGTCATTTTGTGTTCGTACACACATTTATAACCACCCTTATACACCTATCTTATTTATTTACTCATTGTTTTTTCTACGCATTTCACATATTTGTTATTTTCTAAGATTTTTCACAATGTGTGTTATTGATAACAACTTCATCAGTAAGAATTTTTTTTCTAATAACTATTTGTATATTTGTTTATCTTCTTATTAGATTTCATATTGAACTATTCACCTTATATGTTTTTGCAGGCTTAGCGAAGATAAGATATTGTCAGCAATAATAATAATAATAATTATTGATAACAACTTCAATCAATAAGAGATTTTTTTTTTAATAATTATTTGCATATTTGTTTGAGATTTCATATTGAATGAGATTGTGACAAAATTTAGATTATGGAACAATATTGTGTTTGAAACATTTACATAAAACTTTTTGGGATCTTAGGATTAGTAGTATACACTAACAAATTGACAAACCGGTGACATATTCTACAAAATATAATCTAATAGAACTCACTATCACATCTTATTCAGAAATATTTCTCAAGAACCGTTTTGACCTCCGTGATTTAAATTTTTATTTATAACTTATCTTTTTTGCTTTTATTTTTGTCATTATTTTTATTTTCTCTTTTGTTAACTTAGTGTGGTAGGACTTTCCACTATTGCAATTTTTTTAATAAAGATTTAATTTTTAATAAAAATATAATATATATTTTGTTTATAAGATGTGATTGATTTTATAATTAATTTTTTTAATTAAGTTGATTGTTATGAAGAGAATTATATTAGTATTTATCTATTTTGTTTACATTATGGACCAAATATATATTGTGTGAGATTTGGATGTCTGCCCAGTTATAAGAAAAAAGATTTTTTTTTCAAAATGTTCAATAATACTACAATAAATTTATGGCAATGAACATATTTAAATGATATTATAATATACTATATTTAAGATTTTTATTCACTTTTTCAATTGATTGTATCGAACATGATTATATTAAAGACCATATATTAAAATACAAAATACATAACTCTAGAAAATACTAATATTTCTATATTTTAACTTTATTTTTTAAAAAACTAATTACATTTTTTATTTAGAATCATAAACACTACATAAACCAATTAAATAATTTAATTTATATAAATAATTTATATATCCTTAATAAACTCAACATATGAAAATACAAAATACATAATTCTTGAAAAAATATTAATATTCTTATATTTTAACTTTATTTCTAATTTTAATATTACTCTAATTCGAATACTAATTCTAATAGTAATAATATATTTTGGTGTAAATTATTATAAATACATAACAATTCCTTTTCTATTTCGTAACCACCTATCACTTTTTATTTTTTTCAGTTTTTTCCATCTCTTTAACTTTCCATTAAATGTGCCATAAAAATACAATTTTAATACAATATTTTTGTTTATCAGTTACAATTGTTTATTAATTGATAGAATAATCAACTTTTAGAAAATGTTAAATTTGTCATTAATTATTATTATAAATATATAGTCATCTCTTTCCTATTCCATAACCACCTACCACCTTTTATTTTTCAATTTTTTCCAATTGTTTTAACTCTTCATTAAATGTGTCATAAAAATATTATTGTTTTATTAATTGATAGAACAATCAACTTTTCGAAATACACTATCACATTTTATTTGGAAGAATTTCTCAAAAATCATTTTGACCTCCCAGATATATCATTTTCTATTTTTAATATATCTTTTCAATTATTTTTTTTTATTTTGCTTTTCTTATTTATTTTATTTTTTCTTTAATTTGAAAATTTAGTGGATTAGGTCTTTTCCTCCCACTATTGTAATTTTATTTTTTTCCGTTAATTTAGATTGAATTTATAATTAAAAAATATTATATATTTTATTGATAAGATGTGATTCTGTTTATTATTAATCTAAATCTAATACGAAAGATGACAACGACTCATGAATAAAAAATTGTAATACTTTAATAAACTATTTGTATTGAATGTGTTTATATTA
Organism: Vicia villosa; assembly: GCF_029867415.1. Taxonomy (NCBI): domain Eukaryota; kingdom Viridiplantae; phylum Streptophyta; class Magnoliopsida; order Fabales; family Fabaceae; genus Vicia; species Vicia villosa. Next base: position 89,978,839 of record NC_081183.1, on the reverse strand, counting down.
TATTAATTTAAATGTTTTAATTCATATTTTAAGTTGATATATTAAAACTAAAGAGAATTATATTAATAATGGTATTTTTTTCAATATTATAGACTAATAGATAATACGGGAGATTTAGACTTCTTCCAAGTAAAAAATGTGGTATAAGAATAAAAATATTTATTTAAAAATGTCCAAAATATTACTATAATAAATTCTTAGTATTGAATATATATTTATAAATTATAAACTATTAAATTATTGTTAAACTTTTATATAAAAAACAAACTCAATATAAAATATCAATATAAATATATTTATATTTATCTAAATAATAACTTATGGATAATAATTTAATAAAGCTTTCCGCGCATTGCGCGGGTAGACGTCTAGTTGATAGAAAAAAAATTACTTCATACTACTTTTTTTATTTTTTATGATAGAGATACATCATATCAAGTCTATTAATTTTCGAAACGATAAGTATCATCATATTAAATTCAATTAAATTATTTTTCAAATGGATCCAATAATTAATAGTCAATAAAGATAATATATTTCATCATTATTGAGACATAATTGATTTTAAATAAAATTTTTATTAAAATTAATTTTAACAGAATTAATGGAAGGTTAATATTATTCTATAAAATTTTCTATTATATTATTGAATCATTATAGTTGTATTGGTATCTATAGTATAAAAAATATATTAAGAATCACTTGGAAGAACAATATGATACCTTATGTTGGAAGAACAATATTACTTCATCTATACACCATTGCTTTGAAAAAAAAGCATGATAGCTACATCCTGAAAAAAATATTGAATATTATAATATACTTGCAAACATTACAGAATAAAATTATATTTAAACATGATAGAAAACACATAGTTAAACCTGAATCATTTACACAGAGGTCCACATAGGTCTCACTCTATGACTCCATGCCTTCAACTTCATCCTTGTTCTATCTATCGATCTGAAACAAAAAGATTACATTTTTTTTACTAAATTAGAAAAGGCCATTTGCAGTGTACATTGAACAACTTTTAAAGACAAGATTTGACAAATATATAACAAAAAGATGTGATTTTTACCAAGAAGATAAACATATATTTTAGAGTTGGATGAAGAAGATGAACAATATCCTCCATAACCAGAACAAAACCTGTCTGAAAATAAAAACACAAAATACTTAATCAACAAACTATTATTCAACTTTATATTTGCAAAAACAAAACTAAACTTGTCTGAATCTTCATATTTTCAAGGCCCATTTTCTTCTTCGAATCTGCAGATCTGGTAGCACAAAAGAGAACGATGAAAGAGAAGGGGAGGAGAAAGGAAGCTAATACAAAATGTTGAGAAGCAGTAAAACGTTGAGAAGAGAGATGAAAGACCATGCATAGAGTAGGAGACTGGTAGCACAAAAGGGAACAATGAAAGAGAAGGAGAGAAGAAAGGAAGAGAATACAAAAGGGTGAGAGAATGCAAAAGTTGAGAAGAGAGATGGAAGAGTATGCAGAGAGTTTTGTCAGACATAAAGTTTCTTTTTCAAATTATGTTTATTGGGAAGCAGCTTTTGGCTTTGTCTTTGTTACAAAAAGTAACTTCTTTTTAACAGCAGAGCAAATTTAATTGGACAAAGGAAAATAATAAAGTTGAGATGAAACAAAGTCATAATTTAGTCACAAAAAGTATTATTTGGACACAATTTAACCTTGAATTCAATAGGTGGCATTTTTTGAAGAAAAAGGGCAAAATAGACTTAACCAGGTACACTTGTTTTCTTATTTTATAGATTAATTATGCTAAATTATACAAACTATAAAAATAAATTCCTATTATTTGATTGTTTAGGTTGTATTATTTTTTAGAGAAAATATTTGATGCATTGACGGTGTAAAAAAGTTTTACACTGTTAACCAATCACAACCATGAATCAGGATAAATTAGACTGTAATTTTTTAAAAAAAAATTATATGACATGACAAATTGATTTGTTTCTATTAGATGACAGTGTAAAATCTTTTTACACTGTCAGTGCACAACCTTTAACCTCTATTTCTTAAAACTTCTTCATTGGAAAAGTTGCAGCAGATGAAACCCCATATTTACATTGCAATGAAACTACATATAATTTAATTATCAATTGATTTATATAGTTTTATAAAATAAGGTTTATGCAATGAAACCCCATATTTACATTGCAATGAATAATGAAACAATTGCAGGAGCAGTAACAAACAATCTGAGCAATCCATATTACCATTTGTGTAAATAATTGTTTTGCTCATTAGGAGGTTCAGTTTAAATAGTTTTTCTCAAGGTTGGAGCAGCACAATTATAGCAAGAAAAAAAAGCATGGTAATAGACAAAAATAGTTAATATCTACTGCTGTTGTTTCTATGCTCTTGCATATGGTAGTAGATAGTTACGAAGTTTTGTATTCTTTTACATAGTCCCACATTGTTTTAGGCGAAGAGAATTGGGCTGGAGTTGATAGTCATTGCACTCAATTGGGTTAAAGGCCTAAAATTATTATTTTAAGATTTTTATTAAATAATTCTAAGTAACTAAATAAAATTTGTCTTAAATAATATTCAAAATATATTTAAAATAAACTTTATTAGTTAAAAATTATCCTACTCAATATTATCAATTTATTATATAAAAAAAAAATTTATATTCATCAATGTCACATATTTGAAATTAAAGGGAATCTAATTTTTAAAATAAGAAGGCTAAAAATTAAAAATCATCAAAATAGAGAGATTAAAAATACATTTAGGTATAAATAATATTAACACTTCGGGGTATTCAACGTATGATATGACATCTAGACATATGATTACATTATTTTTTCAAAAAATATTATTAATGTAAATATGTGAGAATTTAGTGTCTTCATTCGCAGGTTTGCTGATTTGGTGGATTGTAGTAGGATCTTCGAGGAAGATAACATTTAGATGAAGTCATCTCACTCTCGCGAGTTGGTTGACAAGAAGGGAAAGAAGCCTATGGATAGAGGTAAGTCATATGGTAGAGGTAATCTGAAAGCTGGTGGGTGGAAAAGGCCTAGTGGGGGAAACTCTAGTGCTCTTGTTAGGTGCTATAAGTGTGGTGAAGCTGGACATCGCGTTCATGAATGCAAGAGTGAAGAGAAGAAGTGTTTCAAGTGCGGCAAAGCGGGTCATATTGCTACCGATTGTAGAATGAAGACTGTGACTTACTATAACTGCGGTGAAGAAGGTCATATCAGTCCACAGTGCACGAAACCAAGGAAGAATCCTTCTGGTGGGAAGGTTTTTGCCTTGTCTGTGTCACAGACTACTCCTGAGGATCGATTAATTAAAGGTACGTGTTTTATCCATGGCACACCTTTAATTGCGATTATTGATACTGGAGCAACGCATTCATTTATTTCCTTGGATTGTGCTAAAAGATTGAATTTGGAAATATCTGATATAAATGAAAGTATGGTTTTTGACACTCTTGCGTCGGGTTCAGTGACTACTTTGTTTGCTTGTTTAAATTCTCCGATTGACATTTTCGGTAGGGAGTTCTGAATGGACTTAGTGTGCCTTCCGTTGGAACAACTTGACGTCATCCTGGGAATGAACTGGTTGGAATTCAATCTGGTTCATATCAATTATTTTACGAAGACGGTTATTTTTCTGGAAGTTGTCGGTGTTGAGGACTTAACAATGACTGCTAGACAGGTGGACGAGGCGGTTAAAGACGGGGCTGATGTGTTTAGGTTGTATGCGTCAATGGAAATAAAAGTAAAGGCGGTGAGTAGCGAATTACTTGTAGTATGTGAATTTTCGAAAGTTTTTCCAGAAGATATGAGGGAGTTTCCACCTGAGAGGGAACTGGAATTTGCTATTGATTTAATTCCTGGAACTAGTCTCGTGTCGATGGAGCCTTATCGTATGTCGGCATCTGAATTGGCTGAATTGAAGAGTTAATTAAAAGAGTTGCTTGAGAAGTAATTTAATTAGAAGATTTAATTAGAAGAGTTGCTTGAGAAGATTAATTAGAAGAGTTAATCTGAATTGGCTGAATTGGCTGAATTGAATTGGCTGAATCTGAATTGGCTGAATCGTATGTCGGCCGTGGGGTGCACCGGTGTTGTTGGTAAAGAAGAAAGAGGGTTCGATGAGACTGTGTGTTAATTATAGGAAGCTGAATAAGGTTACTATCAAGAATCGGTATCCGTTGCTGAGGATTGATGATTTAATGGACCAACTGGTTGGAGCATGCGTTTTCAGTAAAGTTGACCTGAGGTCTGGACATCATCAAATTCGTGTAAAAGTAGACGATATTCAGAAGACTGCAGTCAGGACAAGGTATGGTCATTAAGAGTATACCGTGATGCCATTTGGAGTGACTAATGCACCTTGTGTTTTCGTGGAGTATATGAATAGGATCTTTCATCCTTATCTTGATAAGTTCATAGTGGTGTTTATCGATGATATACTGATATATTCCAAGAGCGAAGAAGAGCATGCAGAACATCTTAGAGTTGTATTGGAATTACAGAAAGAGAAGAAGCTTTATGTGAAGTTGTCAAAGTGTGAATTCTAGTTAAGTGAAGTAAGCTTTCTTGATCATGTGATTTCCAAGAATGGTATTGCTGTAGATCCTATGAAGGTGGAAGCGGTATCTCAGTGGGAAGCTCCAAAATCTGTTTTTGAGATTCATAGTTTTCTTGGTCTTGTAGGTTACTACAAAAAGTTTATAGAAGGATTTTCAAAGTTAGCGTTGTCGTTAACTAAGTTGACTAGGAAGGGTCAAGCATTCATTTGGGATTCGAAATGGGAAGAAGGATTCCAAGAATTAAAGAGGAGGTTGACGCTCCTATTCCGACTTTTCCGAATCCGTCAAAATATTTTGTAGTATATTGTGATGCGTCATTGATGGGATTAGGTAGTGTATTAATGTAGAATCAACAGGTAGTGGCTTATGCGTTGAGACAACTTAAGGTTCATGAAAGGAACTATCCGACTCATGACTTAGAATTGGAAGCGGTGGTTTTTGTGTTGAAATTATGGAGACATTATTTGTATGGTTCGAGGTTTGAAGTGTTCAGTGATCACAAGAGTCAGAAGTATCTATTTGATCAGAAAGAGCTTAATATGAGGCAAAGAAGATGGTTGGAATTCCTTAAAGATTATGATTTTGGGTTGAATTATCATCCGGGTAAGGCGGATGTTGTTGTTGATGCTTTGAGTAGGAAGTCCTTGCATATGTCTATGCTAATGGTGCGGGAATTGGATTTAATTGAACAATTTAGAGATTTGAGTTTGGTATGTGAAGGTACTCCTAATAGTGTTAGATTGGGTATGCTGAAACTGACAAGTGGTATTCTTGATGAGATTAGAGCGGGTCAGAAGTCTGATACTAATTTAGTTGATAGGTTGACTTTGATCAACCAAGGCAAAGGAGGTGATTTCAGAATTGACGAGAATGGTATAATGAGGTTTGGTGAACGAGTTTGTGTTCCTGATGTTGCTGAGCTTAGGAAGAGTATTCTTGAAGAAGGACATCGTACTGGATTGAGCATTCATCCTGGTGCTACCAAGACGTATCATGATTCCAATGAAATTTTTACTAACAAAATTTTGAAATGTCTTAATAGGGAATGACAACCGAAGGTCACCATGATCAAGGAAACTAATAATCTCTTAACACTAGACTCTACTACTTTGTTTGAAATGCATGAAGAATATGAGCAAGAGATAATTTTCTTATAGAAGCATGATAAAAGGCTTAAGAAGGAGAAGAACAAGGAAAAGGAGTTAGACAATAAGTCTATTTATCTTGTGGCTCTAAGTCCTCTACTATAGAGCAAGATGATAATGGAACTAGTGATGATGAATGTTCGGATGATGAAGAAATGGAGTTGTTTGTTAGAAGGTACCATGAGTATATTAATAGAAATGGATTGAAGTATTCCGACAAGAATCTTTTAAACTATAGAAAGAAATCAAATACCTCAAAGCAAGATGAAAGTAAGAAAGAAAAATCTAAAGGCTCATGCTATAATTATGGAAAAGTCAGTCATTATAAGCCTGATTATCCATTGATTAAGAAGGATAAAGGAAAGGGTCAACACAAGAAGTCTAGAAAGTCTAGAAGAGCATACATTGCTTCAAAAAGTGATATTGAATCCTTAAGTGAAGATATCCCAAGTGATAGTGATCAAACAATACTTTTTTGCCTCACGGTCCATCAAAAAGTGTAGTTTTGTTGAAAAGGAATCAAATAGCAAAAGTCACTTTCATTATCACTTGAATTGTCACTATTGTTGCAAGAAAGGTTATACCATTGCAAAATGTAAATTTAGGAGATTTTTGTTCTTAAAGGTGTTTTTCAATGGTTTCCTAAGTGCAACATAGTTTCCACTCACTCTCAAGAATCTAATGAAAATTCGGTACCTAGCACTCCTGATTGATCTTGTAGGTTGAATGTCTTGGCTCCATGGAGAGAATTTGGTTTCTCGATAATGGATGCTCAATGCATACGACGGATGACATTTCCCTATTCATTGACTTCGCGCCAAAGAAAAAGGGATATGTGACCTACGAAGACAAAACTAAGGGTGTTATACTCGATAAAGACAGTGTAGGTAATCCCTCTACTACTACTATCTCTATTGTTAATCATTATCGAAGAGTCTGTGCATGTCACTTTTGATTAATCTTATCCAAGAAATGTTGGGAAAGGTATTTCTTTTCATGATGCAGGTGTATCTTCAGAAGACATACTCAAAGACACTGAAGAAGGAAACTGATCAACCTAAGGAATCTTCTCCTAAGGAGGAATCCCATTTAAAAGCTTTAAAGCACATCCTTAGATACCTTCATGGTGCTTCTAAGTATGGGCTTTGGTATCCGAAAGGATACGATTGTAGTTTAGTGGGTTACTCCGATTCAGACTTTACCGGTTGCAAATCAGATAGGAAGAGCACTAGTGGAACTTAATACTTATTTTCTAAATATTTAGTTAGTTGGAATATAAAGAAGCAAGTCTTCATTGCCTTGTTAACTCCTGAGATAGAATACGTCACAATGGGTAGTTGTTGCACTCAAAATTGATAGCTTAAACAATAATTACTTGATTTCGACATTAAACTTCAATGTCTTCCGATAATGTTCGATAATGCTAGTGCTATTAATCTAACTAAAAATCCTAGGCTACACTATCGTACTAAAACTATTGAGATACATCACCATTTCCTATGTGATCATGTTGAAAAAGGGAATATCATTTTTTAGCATATTGATAGAAAAAATCAACTTGCCGATATTTTCACAAAACCTCTTGCGACTGAGCCATTTTTCAAAATTCATCGGGAATAAGGAATTATCGATATCTCAAGTTTTTCCTAAATATTTTGATGTGCGCACTCTCTTCAAAATTGTTTTGACCTTCATTATAAATTTCTATTTCATCTGAGTGCATCCTTTGTTTCTAATTCGGTGAGGTAATATCATTTCACTCATCTCTTTGTTCGTAAGTTTTTATATCTTGTGTTTCTTATCTATGTCTCTTGTAATTTGATTGCATGTTTATGCTCCAAAATGTGTGATATATTTGATGTATGATGCAATCCCATGATTGTTCATTTCCAAAAAAATTGTTGTTAACCGATGAGTGTTTTCAATCTATATGTTTATAGTGACGTCATGTTTTAATCATTTATATTTCATCATCATATGTATTTCATGGTATAAATTCTGCAAACTTGAAGTATATCTTTGATGCCATTGTGACTGAGCATGTTATTATTATTGTTCTATGTTGACTTTATTTTTGGTAAATTTGTAATGAATTTATGTTGAATTTTGTTTGAGTTGAATGATTATTTATGTTTATGCATTTCACTTTAACATCATTTTTTGTGAGTGTTGTTATCATTGATCAATTCATCTCCACAATGCCCATGAGTGGTATACATGTGGTTGTGTGTTTTACTTGATGATTCTTGCGCTTTGTGGCTTTTTCTCTATTTGACATTGTCAAAGGGGGATAAGTTATGCCATAACTAAGAACAAAGTCTAGTTTTGCAAATATTAAATGGGATATGCATATATTCGGGGGGAGATATGATAAGAGACTACAAATACATCATACATTTTGCCATCATAAAAAAGAGGAAGTATGTGAGCGCAACATTCTCTCTTAGATGTTTTGAATGATGTCAAAACTAGGTAATATGTAGTATTTGTATATTGGACGTTATGTTTTATGTCTAGGTTGCATTTTCATCTTAGGACACTTATAGAACAATTCAAAGGCATTTGCACGAGGAAAAATGTGATTTTTCATGAAAAACTAGTTTAGGAGTCGACTCATTCTGAAGGAAATTTTAAAATAATTTCTCTACATCCTTGAAGTCGACACATTGGTCCTTGAAGTCGACACACAACACGAATGGGACGACTTCCTCGAGCTGTTTACGACTCCCACTGAAAGCGATTTTGAAAAATTATCTTTGCCTCTAATTGGTCGACTCAAAGAGACCAAGGAGTCGACACACATCACAAATGGGTCGACTCCCCAAGTTGTGGGTCGACTCCCACTGAAGCATATTTTCATCAAAAAATTTCTGTCTTCTTAGAGTCGACTCCCAACACGAAATAATCTTAGTGCTTTGAGAGTAAAAAATATCAAGTGATATTTTTGTTTGTTACAATGTTGGGGTTAATATTGTAATTTACGCATGAGAAATTTATCTCTTGCATAATATCTTTTGTGAAAAGTTGTTTTTTGGTTCAGGAGATAAACCGATAGAAGCCATGGTTTGATTAGTGAGATTGTCCATGAAAATCTTTGTTTGGTTCGTGAACTTAACCCGGTGTAAAATCTCTTAGTTGGTTTTTGAGATTGTCCGTCAAAATCTCCATTTGGTTTCTTAACTTAGCCTGGTGTAAAAAATATGTCTGGTTCTGAGGCTTTCCTGATGTAAAATCTCATGTCTGGTTTAAAGGATAGCTAATGTAAAACTCATATTTATTGTAAGAAGGTTTGTAGGCATAACCTATGAAAATATCTAATATAGTGGAAACTCTCCAAAAAATACTTTTGAGGAGAGAAGTTGACGAAGTGATTAGGTCGAACCTCTATAATCCTATGATGCAATTCTCTCAACTTTTATCTCTTTATATTTTTGTCATGTTCTCATCTTTTCCTTACTCTGATTTCATTTTCCATTCTTATTCCACTGTGTATATTTGGTATTCTTGGCTTGTTTTAATCTAATTAATCAAAGAATTTTTAATTAAACTTTATTTTTTAAATCCATACAATTCACCCCTTCCCCTCTTGTATTTGAAGTCACTTGTCCAATAGGATACCATTGAAATAATCTATTAAGGTTCTATGTATAACGCCCCATAATGCTTTCGGGATGATCGACTGACCACACAAACCAACACGGGTCTTTTCAGCATGATTTTTCCTTACTCACACGCTTTCTGGGAAACTTCCCAGAAGGTCACCCATCCCAAAATTGCTCAAAGTCAAGCATGCTTAACTATGGAGTTCTCATGGAACGGGCTACCGAAAAGAAGATGCATCTTGTTGGTATAGGTAGTGCCTATCAATCCTTATATGCTTTCCTTCAACCATGCAGCCCCATATCTGCACGACTTCAGGATCCCTCTCATTCCGATGTGGCAACCACTCCTTGCCATATTCAGCCACGAGTGTTACATGCGGTGCAACTACCCTCTGCCTCTTCGGCCTTAGGTGTTACACGTCCACTAGCTTCCGCATGGTTCGTCCTTAAACCACATCGTACTAGGAGAGGTCTGGATCGGATATCATTTGTAACGCCCCAGACTGCTTTCAAGATGATCAACTGAACCCACAAACCAACACGGGTCTTTTCAACATGATTTGTCGTTACTCACACGCTTTCTGGGAAACTTTCCAGAAGGTCACCCATCCTAGAATTGCTTCAAGTCAAGTACGCTTAACTATGGAGTTCTTATGGAACAGGATACCGAAAAGAAGACACATATTGTTGGTATAGGTAGTACCTATCAATCCTTATATGATTTCTTCCACCATGCAGTCCCATATCTGCACGGCTTCAAGATCTCTCTCATTCTGACGTGGCAACCACTCCTTGCCATATTCGGCCACGAGTGTTACATGCGGTGCAACCGCCCTCTGCCTATTCAGCCTCAGGTGTTACACTACGTACACAAATTAAAAGGAAATGATGAACACACTAGATAAAAAATTAGAGATGCTAAAAGAAAATGAAGTGAATCTCTAGAGATGGTTCTCAAGTGTTAAAATTCTTGGAAATATTTTCAAAAATTGCATCTTTAACAAGTATCTAATATTTAAGGATTGATGTTGCAAACCGAACCCGATGTCAAAATATGGAGATATGAATTATGTTAGTACTATATAAGAAACATTAAATACGCTAAAGAATACCAAGAAACTAAGAGAAGAAGAACCAATGCAAATGCTCCAAAATGAAAAAGAAAATGAGAAGGAGATCACAATAGAAAATCTAAATACATTTAAATCATCAAATGAAGAGGTAAACTGTTGTCTTTTAAGAAAATATAAAGATGGTGATGAGGTGACCAATATTTCCTATAAAGAAATGTATAATCTAAATTTAAAAGTTAGTAAAATGATGAGGTAACCATTAATTCCTATAAATAAATGTATAATCTAAGTCTAAAAGTTAGTAAATAAAATAATCAGTTAAAAACATTATTAAGTTTAAATGTACTTTTAACCCCCTAGTTTCATTTTTCTAAACTTTTGATCCCCCAGTTACAAAATTCAACATTTAGATCCCCAAACATTTGTCCCCAAACATCCTGTTAAATGGTATGTTAATGGTTTAGTGTCTGAATTGGATTGAAAGTGGGATGCTGACTACATGTCGTATATGGATTTAGAAAAGGTGATAAAGGATGAGGGATATAGGAATATCAAATGTATGTGGTAGTTGAACCCTAAGGGGATCAAAATGTTTGGGGATCAATGTAACACCCAATATTTAATTGATTATTTAATTAAATATTTTCGAATTATTTCGAATTTAATTATTGAATTTGTAGAGTATTGAGAATTGTTGACATGAGTTGTTATGATTAATTAGTCAATTAATTAATAAATTAAGTTGTAGAAATAGTATTGAAGAAATACTAGATTTATTATATGGACTTAATTAAGTGATGGTGGTAGTAAAAGGTGGGGTGAGAATGTTAGGCCCAATAGATTTAATGAAATTAGGTTAAGATATGGATTAGGTTAATTAGAAGGGAAAAAGTCTTGGGGAATTGGTCATGGGAAGTTGCAGAGAAGAGAGAAAATATGAGAGAAACTCATTCCCATTTTTCTTGCAGCAGTCTCACTAAATCAAAGATCCCCGATTCGTTAACCGTTGGATCGTTACTAAATTTTGAGAGTAGCTTCGCAACACCTGTATCTAACTTTAGACCGTTGGGATCTTCAAAATAAGGTCTGAGTTGCGAGATATCATCATCACACTGTAGATGCATATTTGGGAAAAAATTTCAGCTTTTGATTCTGATTAAAAGAGGCAAGGGTTATAAGTTAAGGCTAGAAGGCTTCGATCGGTAGAATTTTAGAGAAATATCCAATCCAAGATAAGGGTGGGGTTCTGATTCTATAATAAGATTTATGACGAATTGTATGTGGGATTGAGTTTGTATAATCGCCTCTGTTTGTGGTTGTGTAAAATTGTTGCGGGTGAGTGGTTGTTTGTAGTGGTTGTTTCTGATATTACTGAAATTGTTCTACCGTCAATGAATCTATTGTTGAAAATTGTTCTATGTTGATGTTGGTATAGTTTTTATGTTGTTGTAATAACACGTCGTTGTTGATATTGTGATGTTGGTGACGTGATTATAATTATATTATCGTTATGATTATGCTGTTGATACGATGATGATGTTGTAGGCCTATGGCTAGTGTTGTAGTGACGATATAGGATTATGTCTTTTGTGATGATGATTACCTCTAATAATTGGTAATAATAGTGATATAGGCATATGCCTCATGATGAGATTTTTGTTGTATTGTATGTGATTGTTGCATTCATTGAGTCGCATCCATTGCATAATGCATGCCTGGAAATTATGGCAAACAGGACGGCCTGAAAATTATGGCAAACAGCCCTTCTGCTGATGTTTCCCCTACCATGGGAAATGGGTAGGTACTCAAGTATAACTGTGAAAGTTTGAAGTTAATTTATGAAGTTTTCACGTTGCTCTATAATAAGTCAAGAGGGTCTTGCTCTGATACGTAGCACTCGGGGGATGAACGATTGGTGTTATGTTTAAATGTTGTTATTACCTTAAGTTTAATTATGAATGATCATGTTGATTTTGAAGTTGTTTTAGTCGAATAAATATGTTAAGTGAATTGAAGTTGAATAATATTAATAGTTGCGAAGTGTTTTCAGTGAATAAAAGATGCGACGTTGTTGCTGTTGAGGAATTATGATTCCATTGTTCAATTGATTAATTGAATTGCAAAATATTGTTATAAGTTCATCCAGGTTCTAAGTGTTATGTATCTGCATGATTATGATTAATGTATGTTGCTTATGCGAAGTAAATGTGACATCCCTTGTATGATTAAATTTTTCGCACTCTGATTTTATTAATATTCGATGGATAGATTTAGGGTGTTACAATCAAAATGTTGAATTTTGTAAATGGGGATCAAAAGTTTAGAAAAATTAAACTAAAGGGGTCAAAAGTGCATTTAAGTCAAATTATTATGACATAAAAATTATGTTAAATTCCTAAAAGATGAAAATGAAATAATCATAGACGAAATGAATCACCTTAGAAAACCCACAGTAAAAATAGATAATTGCCAAATTTATGATTCCTTAAAATTGTTGCTTCTTTTTTATTTTTCCATAAATATTTGTCAAAAATATGATTTTAAGAAAAGAGAGGTCAAAATTCCCTTCGTTTTATGAATTTTATTAAGATTCACTTCCTGTTAAATACAAAGTAAGATTCACTTCCTCTTAATAATAATAACAATAAATTTTCTTTAATAAAACTTAGTATTGGTTATAGGTAAGAAGAGTTTACCAAAATTAATAAACTCTACGTCCTTACATGCAAAGCTGTAGCCATTCAAACCGAACGACCACGCAACCTCCTCAACAGTCCTTTTTTTTTTTTTTTCATTAGTTTTTTCAAACATATTCCTCCCACTCTGTATGTACAACTAATTTTATTACATATTTCCTTAATTTTCTAAATTTTATTGTCTCTACAAAATCGAAACGACACCGTTTCTAATTCTAAGGACCCCGATAAGGACGCTGTAGCGAGTGGTTTTGTCATGTGTGAAACAAGAAAGCGTTAAAACAAAACAGAGAATGCAACAGAAAAACAAAAGTCCTATTTTGTAGCCGATTTTTTTGCGTATAAAGTTCAAACACAAACTTCGTTTTTCGGTTTTGGATTCCAAAAACAGCTTTAAACAAACCGCATTTTTGTTTTGTTTTGGTTATTTCTCTGATCTTTCTCTCTCACGAGAGCTCGCTTGCTCTGGTTTTACTTCCGAAGAAGTTTCATGGCCGTTTTTCAACCGTTTCATGGCTCATGCAGGTGTGTTCCAAATATTTTTGTATGCATTTTGAATTTGAATTGTTTTTCTTATGAACATTGCAAATTTTGTTGCGTTGGAAATGGAAATGGAATTGTGAAAAATTGTAGTTAAATAAATGGAAATTTCCATGAAGTGACCTCGAAATTCATGATGTTATTACAACCTTGATTACATTAATTAATTTTTTGGCATGAGGATCTGTGTGAATCTGATTGTTCAATTCAAGGTTTATGAAATTGTGAGATTAGTTTAAAAATTCAGACAATGTAGGCTTTAATGCTTGCAGAGATGTCAAGAGTAGTGTCTATTAGGTATTTGTTGAAATGAAATTATTAATTCGGTTCTTTCCCCATCATTTGGATAATTCCATAGAATTTTCCGTCTGTCCGCAAACGGCAAATCCTCACTCAAATGTTGATAATGTTAGATTGGACGTCATCACGAGGGTTCGATCACTGTATCTCCCAGTCGCGTAAAGACTTTTGCGATTTCGTGCAGTATAAGTGTTGCAACATTGATCACGGTCGTCGTGGTGTGAATTAACTATAATTTGTTCTTTAACATAAAAAACGGTGATAACGGTATCAATGTCGGCATCTACTGATACCGTTTTGTTGTGACAGTTTTTGCAATCGCGGACCGTTTTTTATAAGCATACTCCCCCTTAAATATTCTAATACAAATTACAGACACGGTTAGAAACCTCAATGCGATACTCATCTCATGATCATTTCACCTTTGATAACATAAGGCCTAAGATTATGTTGTCATAGGCCTAAGATAGATTTGCTTGCAGTAAGGCCATTTGTCTGTCGTTTGAATAATTAACACCTATCCATATGAACTTATATTCATACATTTGGATGAATTAGTAAATTGGATTTCTTTTTGAAGCTTTTTATATTTTTTCGGATTGTGAATATATTCATGATTGAACTCTATTTCATTACCCATTTCCTCTTGCAGCGTAGTACTCTATTTTTTCATTATTGAAACACCTCTGTTGAAGATTTGTTTCATTTCTTACATGCACATTATAACTGAGAATAAACTTACATGCAGTGACTGTTTAGTCTAGAATCTGTTCCACTGAACTTGGTGTTGGGAGGGATACATTTGACTGTTGTGGTAAAAACTTCTGCAATGGAGTACGGTGGAGGCTCGAAAATAACCGGGATTAGGCAGATTGTGAGACTAAGAGAAATAATTCATAAATGGCAAAGTGTCACAATAGGCGCAAGAACTTCCCGCCTAAAAATTGAAGAATCTCAGGGTAGCAGCAAATCTCCAATAATCAACAAAAGAATAACAAATCTCATAAGTTGTGACTCTGATGACGAAAGCTGCAAAACTCCAGAACCACCACCTGATGTGCCAAAAGGTTACTTGGCGGTCTATGTTGGACCCGAGCTTCGACGGTTCATTATTCCAACTAGCTACCTTAGCCACCCTCTATTCAAACTGTTGCTTGAAAAGGCTGCTGAGGAATTCGGATTTGATCAGAGCGGCGGGCTCACCATACCGTGCGAGATTGAGACCTTTAAATATCTACTCAAATGCATTGAGGCCCAGGAGAAAGAAGAACAACAT
Organism: Vicia villosa; assembly: GCF_029867415.1. Taxonomy (NCBI): domain Eukaryota; kingdom Viridiplantae; phylum Streptophyta; class Magnoliopsida; order Fabales; family Fabaceae; genus Vicia; species Vicia villosa. The sequence continues at coordinate 89,963,621 of NC_081183.1, read as the reverse complement.
GATGACAGCTTGTGTAAGTTATTTGCATCACTTGCTCTATCTTAAGATATGTAATTTTTATTATAACCAATTTATCATTGCGAAGAAAATCAAAATGAAAATCATAATCAATATCATCCAGTAACATAACATTACTGTTCTGTCATACGCTATTTAGTACAAAGTATTGCCAAATAGAGACTATTGTGACAATTCGAACAAATCGCTATTTTCTGAATAAAAATATTTTTCTTTGAGATGTTTCGGTTTTTTTACTGATTCACTAACATTCAACTCATAATGAAACCACAGCTGGAAACTCAGAAACAGAAACAGAAACAGAAAGAAACCTTGGAAGAGTAATTGTAGTTATTATTATGATCTCTGTTGAGGTTCACATTCATAGGATGTTTTCAGGTGTAAAAGTGGTTCTCTCTGCTTCCATTTTTTTATTTTATTATAGTTTCTTATGTGAAGAATGATAGAATATCATAGTTAGAACAAAAATTCAAGTTCCTTGGCAATAATTTGCTGGTGGAGAGGTTATTGGAGATTCATGTATAAGATTTGCATCCTTTGTTTCTTACAGTCACTCACATGCTTTTATAGCTAAAAACATTATTTATATGAAGAGCTTTGAATTTTGGACTAGTTATTCTCTCCATTTAGGATATGTGAAACTGATTTATTTATTTGTATGTG